>NC_090908.1:13676196-13736478 GCF_040956055.1 Brachionichthys hirsutus | reverse complement strand
GCCACCACAGCGTATACCTCTAATTAATACTATAACATAGTAATAATAACAGTACAAAAACAATCAACTCAGCGTATACCTCTAATTAATACTATAACATAGTAATAATAACAGTACAAAAACAATCAACTCACCTTGGATACGATAACATAGTAATAATAACAGTACAAAAACAATCAACTCACCTTGGATACGATAACATAGTAATAATAACAGTACAAAAACAATCAACTCACCTTGGATACGATAACATAGTAATAATAACAGTACAAAAACAATCAACTCACCTTGGATACGATAACATAGTAATAATAACAGTACAAAAACAATCAACTCACCTTGGATACGATAACATAGTAATAATAACAGTACAAAAACAATCAACTCACCTTGGATACCTCTCTCTCCAGGTGATCCTGGAGGTCCTGACAGTCCGTCTCTGCCTGGAGGACCAGGAATGCCTGTGTGGACACAGAACTGTAAGAACTAAGTATTCCCAGCGGTACTCCGGTAGTTCTCCCACCGTCACCAAATACCACACAGCGGTACCCCGGTAGTTCTCCCACCGTCACCAAATACCACCCAGCAGTACACCGGTAGTTCTCCCACCCTCACCAAATACCACACAGCGGTACCCCGGTAGTTCTCCCACCCTCACCAAATACCACCCAGCAGTACTCCGGTAGTTCTCCCACCGTCACCAAATACCACCCAGCAGTACTCCGGTAGTTCTCCCACCCTCACCAAATACCACCCAGCAGTACTCCGGTAGTTCTCCCACCCTCACCAAATACCACCCAGCAGTACTCCGGTAGTTCTCCCACCGTCACCAAATACCACCCAGCAGTACTCCGGTAGTTCTCCCACCCTCACCAAATACCACACAGCGGTACCCCGGTAGTTCTCCCACCCTCACCAAATACCACCCAGCAGTACACCGGTAGTTCTCCCACGTCTCCAAATACCACACAGCAGTACACCGGTAGTTCTCCCACCCTCACCAAATACCACCCAGCAGTACTCCGGTAGTTCTCCCACCCTCACCAAATACCACCCAGCAGTACACCGGTAGTTCTCCCACCCTCACCAAATACCACCCAGCAGTACTCCGGTAGTTCTCCCACCCTCACCAAATACCACCCAGCAGTACACCGGTAGTTCTCCCACCCTCACCAAATACCACACAGCGGTACCCCGGTAGTTCTCCCACCCTCACCAAATACCACCCAGCAGTACTCCGGTAGTTCTCCCACCGTCACCAAATACCACACAGCAGTACACCGGTAGTTCTCCCACCGTCACCAAATACCACCCAGCAGTACTCCGGTAGTTCTCCCACCCTCACCAAATACCACACAGCGGTACCCCGGTAGTTCTCCCACCCTCACCAAATACCACCCAGCAGTACACCGGTAGTTCTCCCACGTCTCCAAATACCACACAGCAGTACACCGGTAGTTCTCCCACCCTCACCAAATACCACCCAGCAGTACTCCGGTAGTTCTCCCACCCTCACCAAATACCACCCAGCAGTACACCGGTAGTTCTCCCACCCTCACCAAATACCACCCAGCAGTACTCCGGTAGTTCTCCCACCCTCACCAAATACCACCCAGCAGTACACCGGTAGTTCGCCCACCCTCACCAAATACCACCCAGCAGTACACCGGTAGTTCTCCCACCCTCACCAAATACCACACAGCAGTACTCCGGTAGTTCTCCCACCCTCACCAAATACCACCCAGCAGTACACCGGTAGTTCTCCCACCCTCACCAAATACCACCCAGCAGTACTCCGGTAGTTCTCCCACCCTCACCAAATACCACCCAGCAGTACTCCGGTAGTTCTCCCACCCTCACCAAATACCACACAGCAGTACACCGGTAGTTCTCCCACCCTCACCAAATACCCACCCGGCACTTCGAGCACCCTTGATGCGTACCTGGCTTGAGGCTGATCCTGGTCACTTTGTCATCCAACTTGTGGGTGCTGGTGTTGAGCCAGGACAGGTCAGATCTCATCCTCTCCAGCTGACCCTCATCTCCACAGAGGTTCTTGACCTGTTGTCATAGTGACCAGCAGAAACATGAACCAGACATGGTCCTAAAGGTCGTCTCCATTCAACGTCTTACGTTCTCTGGTTCCGCCGAACTTTGTGAACTTTACTCGGACTCTGCTGCTTGAGCCGCTGTGAAAATGCTTTGATGTTCTCATCGTATAATGTGGATTCTTTTGAAAGACCCACAAGACTGAGGTGAGGCCAGACTACATGTTAGCTGTTAGCCGTTAGCCGTTAGCCGTTAGCAGTGAGCAGTGAGCAGTGAGAGGACCTGGCTTTGGAGATCCAGGACCCGGCCCCCGAGCCTGCTGCTCTCCTGACTGTTGTTCAGCAGCATCTGGAGGGCTTCGCCACCGAGTCTCCCCAAACCAGTGTGGTCAGATGAGAGTTTTTGTGGGGGGGGGTCGGGCAGCGAAGAGCCCAAGGTAAACACTGGAAGGTGGAGGAAACAGCAACCAGTGGGTTAATCCATGATAATCCATGATAATCCATGATAATCCATGATAATCCATGATAATCCATGCCTTTAGGATCAAAGTTAACAGCCATTATCATAATACTTTGATGTTATTTGTGTGAAAGTAAAACCTGTAGCATTATAAACAGTATCAGTACTACTTATTAGTATTAGTAGAGTACTACAGCTCGATTTGAATGGACCAATCAGATAAGATAAGTCCTGGTTCAATCAACCAATCAGCATTGAGCTGCACCAGAACCAGAACCGAGGTCGTTCATCCATTTAGCCCGGCGAGTTTAAACTTCTAATTATTGATATTATTACATCGTTTGTACCTTTATAGACGAGGAAGGCGTTCAGGGCAGTTTGCAGGACGAGATAAACGACGATCACACGAAAACAGCATTTTGGTTTCGGCCTCGCCGGCTTCAAATCTGGAAGGCAAAGAGGATAATACAGGTAAGACATCAGAACCAGAACCAGAACCAGACATCAGAACCAGAACCAGACATCAGAACCAGAACCAGAACCAGACATCAGAACCAGAACCAGATCACAGTGCAGAACCAGAACCAGACATCAGAACCAGAACCAGACATCAGAACCAGATCACAGTGCAGAACCAGAACCAGACATCAGAACCAGAACCAGACATCAGAACCAGAACCAGAACCAGACATCAGAACCAGATCTCAGTGCAGAACCAGATCTCAGTGCAGAACCAGATCCCAGTGCAGAACCAGATCCCAGTGCAGAACCAGATCTCAGTGCAGAACCCGATCACAGTGCAGAACCAGATCCCAGTGCAGAACCAGATCTCAGTGCAGAAGCAGATCCCAATGCAGAACCAGATCTCAGTGCAGAACCAGAACCAGACATCAGAACCAGAACCAGACATCAGAACCAGAACCAGAACCAGACATCAGAACCAGATCTCAGTGCAGAACCAGATCTCAGCGCAGAACCAGATCCCAGTGCAGAACCAGATCTCAGTGCAGAACCAGATCCCAGTGCAGAACCAGATCTCAGTGCAGAACCAGATCTCAGTGCAGAACCCGATCACAGTGCAGAACCAGATCCCAGTGCAGAACCAGATCTCAGTGCAGAACCAGATCCCAGTGCAGAACCAGATCTCAGTGCAGAACCAGATCCCAGTGCAGAACCAGATCCCAGTGCAGAACCAGATCTCAGTGCAGAACCAGATCACAGTGCAGAACCAGAACCAGACATCAGAACCAGAACCAGACATCAGAACCAGAACCAGAACCAGACATCAGAACCAGATCTCAGTGCAGAACCAGATCTCAGTGCAGAACCAGATCCCAGTGCAGAACCAGATCCCAGTGCAGAACCAGATCTCAGTGCAGAACCCGATCACAGTGCAGAACCAGATCCCAGTGCAGAACCAGATCTCAGTGCAGAAGCAGATCCCAATGCAGAACCAGATCTCAGTGCAGAACCAGAACCAGACATCAGAACCAGAACCAGACATCAGAACCAGAACCAGAACCAGACATCAGAACCAGATCTCAGTGCAGAACCAGATCTCAGCGCAGAACCAGATCCCAGTGCAGAACCAGATCTCAGTGCAGAACCAGATCCCAGTGCAGAACCAGATCTCAGTGCAGAACCAGATCTCAGTGCAGAACCCGATCACAGTGCAGAACCAGATCCCAGTGCAGAACCAGATCTCAGTGCAGAACCAGATCCCAGTGCAGAACCAGATCTCAGTGCAGAACCAGATCCCAGTGCAGAACCAGATCCCAGTGCAGAACCAGATCTCAGTGCAGAACCAGATCCCAGTGCTTCATCCACCGTACGTTACTTTACTTGAGATGCAGCTTTAAAGTGATAAAAGAAATAAAATACAATACAATATGAAATGTATTTGTTCAACGATTAGCCCATCAATAGAGGTTCTTCTGATCCATCGAAAAGTAATAATAATAATAATGCATTGATTTTATATATATATATATATATTTATATGACCTCCACCTGCGTTCACTCGCTCACTACATTCACACAGGCAATGTGCCCGAGCCGGGAATTGAACCACCAACCTCTCGATCATAGGACGACCCTCTCAACCACCTCAAACCCACATTCATTGCAAAATTAGCAACAAGCTAACGAGCATGTCAAGCTTTTAGCTGCGTTTTCTCAATTATTGGTACAGACCAAGCTAAAGTGCAGCAAATAGTGGCCGTAAGTACCGGTAGTATTTGAATGTATCTGCACGTACGGTAATATTTGAATGTATCTGCACGCACGGTAGTATTTGAATGTATCTGCACGCACGGTAGTATTTGAATGTATCTGCACGTACGGTAATATTTGAATGTATCTGCACGCACGGTAGTATTTGAATGTATCTGCACGCACGGTAGTATTTGAATGTATCTGCACGCACGGTAGTATTTGAATGTATCTGCACGTACGGTAGTATTTGAATGTATCTGCACGTACGGTAGTATTTGAATGTATCTGCACGTACGGTAGTATTTGAATGTATCTGCACGCACGGTAGTATTTGAATGTATCTGCACGCACGGTAGTATTTGAATGTATCTGCACGCACGGTAGTATTTGAATGTATCTGCACGCACGGTAGTATTTGAATGTATCTGCACGTACGGTAGTATTTGAATGTATCTGCACGTACGGTAGTATTTGAATGTATCTGCACGCACGGTAGTATTTGAATGTATCTGCACGTACGGTAGTATTAGAATGTATCTGCACGCACGGTAGTATTTGAATGTATCTGCACGCACGGTAGTATTTGAATGTATCTGCACGTACGGTAGTATTTGAATGTATCTGCACGCACGGTAGTATTTGAATGTATCTGCACGTACGGTAGTATTTGAATGTATCTGCACGTACGGTAGTATTTGAATGTATCTGCACGCACGGTAGTATTTGAATGTATCTGCACGTACGGTAGTATTTGAATGTATCTGCACGCACGGTAGTATTTGAATGTATCTGCACGTACGGTAGTATTTGAATGTATCTGCACGTACGGTAGTATTTGAATGTATCTGCACGTACGGTAGTATTTGAATGTATCTGCACGTACGGTAGTATTTGAATGTATCTGCACGCACGGTAGTATTTGAATGTATCTGCACGTACGGTAGTATTTGAATGTATCTGCACGTACGGTAGTATTTGAATGTATCTGCACGTACGGTAGTATTTGAATGTATCTGCACGCACGGTAGTATTTGAATGTATCTGCACGTACGGTAGTATTTGAATGTATCTGCACGTACGGTAGTATTTGAATGTATCTGCACGCACGGTAGTATTTGAATGTATCTGCACGCACGGTAGTATTTGAATGTATCTGCACGTACGGTAGTATTTGAATGTATCTGCACGTACGGTAGTATTTGAATGTATCTGCACGTACGGTAGTATTTGAATGTATCTGCACGTACGGTAGTATTTGAATGTATCTGCACGTACGGTAGTATTTGAATGTATCTGCACGTACGGTAGTATTTGAATGTATCTGCACGTACGGTAGTATTTGAATGTATCTGCACGTACGGTAGTATTTGAATGTATCTGCACGTACGGTAGTATTTGAATGTATCTGCACGTACGGTAGTATTTGAATGTATCTGCACGTACGGTAGTATTTGAATGTATCTGCACGTACGGTAGTATTTGAATGTATCTGCACGTACGGTAGTATTTGAATGTATCTGCACGTACGGTAGTATTTGAATGTATCTGCACGTACGGTAGTATTTGAATGTATCTGCACGCACGGTAGTGTTTTCACCTTTTAAATAAAGGCGATCTAGACCCCGGGTTCTACTCTGGAGTACCGTAATAGCTCCTGGGCGTGCTGCTCGGTTCTCCTCGTCTACTCACCCTCCGGCTGGAATGAGTAGAGGTCGCTCCTGCTCAGGGACATGTCGAACAGCGGGTTCGACTGGCTGCAGGAGACGTGTTTGTCAGGACGGTCCACCGGCGTCTCCATGTTCTCAAGTCCAGAGCTACATCAGCTTTCATTCAGGAAGTCTCACCACCCAGAGGATGATGGGAAACAGCCGGTCCGAGAAGGAGAACAAGAACCGCACGTGGTTTGGTTTGGCGCTGAGCTGGTCAGAATTCAGCAGTGACACGCCCAGTGGCAGGAAGGCCCGTTAGCTAAATGAGGAAGTACGTTCTTTAAGCACACATGTAAGACTCGCAAAAACAAAGCATGTTGAGTATTTACAAGTATCCTAAAGATACACAAAAAACACACCCAAATAGGAACGACATATTTAAGGATGCAAATATCAGTTCCTTTGTCCACCAGAGGGAGATAGAGAACCCGTATGAATGACACATGGCTGCCCACACATCACAAGGCATGGTGGCGCCCGACCTAATGGGTCAGGGCTGAAGCCCCCCTAATATAGGCCTAACGACGCCACTGGCCCTCTAACCCATCAGACCATCTTTCAGTGCAGGGGAAGGAGGAGGTAATGCTTTAAAAACATCTATTAAAAAAACAAAAACAAGGGTTAGGGTTAGGGTTCAGGGGAGAAGGAGGTAATGCTTTAAAAACATCTATTAAAAAAACAAAAACAAGGGTTAGGGTTCGGGTTCAGGGGAGAAGGAGGTAATGCTTTAAAAACATCTATTAAAAAAACAAAAACAAGGGTTAGGGTTAGGGTTCAGGGGAAGAAGGAGGTAATGCTTTAAAAACATCTATTAAAAAAACAAAAACAAGGGTTAGGGTTCGGGTTCAGGGGAGAAGGAGGTCATGCGGGGTCCCGCATCCCGCTTTAAACGGCTCCGTCATGAAAAGGCGTGCAACGTTTTATTTTTGCCATATCTCGGGAGGGAAGGTCGTAGAGACGCGGTTTGGACCGGCGTGTTCCGCGTGGCCGAATCACGTCGGACAGATCAGGTTCCCAAGTCTCTACAACGTACCGTTCTCACGATAATTCGATTTGACATTTGCCCATAGAAACGAATGGAGTTTGGGACCCTTCTGGTTTTATTCTAGAAACGGCCACAAGAGGGCAGCATGGCTCCACAAGAGGGTTATGGGGAGATTCCAACATCCTGGGATGATGGATGGGCACAGGGGGGAATGCATTTTATTCCATTTCCCAGTATTAACAGAAAAGGTTAAAACAACTTTAAAAACATTTATTAAAATAACAAAAACAAGGGTTAGGGTTAGGGGGGGGGGGGGGGTAGTACAGGAACCAATGGGTGACCTTTGTTTTCATGTTTGACCTTTCCGTGCCCCGCCCCCTCCCCCCCCCGGAAGGCGACCGGTCAGACTCTCAGACAGCGTTTGACCAAAATGGATGGAAACACATTGTGTTCATTGGCAAAGCAGACGGAAGCTCCTAACCCCGACCCTTACCCTGACCCTTACCCTGACCCTAACAATGATGTCACTACTCGTTTGAGGATGATGTCATCACTCCAGCAAAGATTATTTAGAACCAGCAGCATGTTCTTTAAATGTCACAAACAAAACAACATCAAACAACAACTTTATTTAAATATGACAAAAATGCAAATGAATCAACAATAAATGAGAACAGGAGTCACTTCTGTGTCTTCATGACTCCGCCCTCTGGAGACGGCTAACGGTTAGCCTCTCTGGGTGTTCCTCAGGGAGGGTTGAGATGTCCTCCAGTTCCTGAGGCTTGAATGTGGGGCTTTTAAAGCTGCCATATATGGTCTGTTTCCTCTGTGGACATACATATACTAACTAAGATAGTACCTAAGATACTACCTAATATACTACCTAAGATACTAACTAAGATACTAACCAGGACTGATCAAATACA
The DNA here is from genome assembly GCF_040956055.1 of Brachionichthys hirsutus. Lineage (NCBI taxonomy): Eukaryota > Metazoa > Chordata > Actinopteri > Lophiiformes > Brachionichthyidae > Brachionichthys > Brachionichthys hirsutus. Next base: position 13,728,136 of record NC_090908.1, on the reverse strand, counting down.
GAATGTTTGCTTTGGAAACCTGACACCAATCAGTAATCAAGCCCAATACTTCCATGCATGTGGGTCCCGTCCCCAGGTCCCGTCCCCAGGTCCCGTCCCCAGGTCCCGTCCCCAGGTCCCGTCCCCAGGTCCCGTCCCCAGGTCCAGCCCCCAGGTCCAGCCTGCAGCTCCAGGAGCAGTTGATGGATCCAGACCAGCCTGGTCCCTGATAGAACGCAGACCCGGAGGCGGAGCTTCAGTGCAGTACGCAGTACTCAGGGGAACCAGCCAGTCCACCCCCGTGACCCAACATCAGGAGGTCTGAGACGTACCCATGTCTCGGTGTCCATCCGTCTCAAAGCGTCCACCGTGTCCCTCACGGCGAGCTGAGGCTGCTGAAGCCGCAGAAGGTCCAGCGTTTCTCCAGAGTCGCGCCGACGCCGCTCAGCTCCTGTCGGAACATACTGGGGAGGCGGAGCAATAGGCGCTCCAGGTCCACGGGAGACACCTGCAGGAGACGGGGAGAACAGAGTCCAAGCAGGCTCCCGGCCCCCTCTGGGATCACCAGTACAAGGTCCCCCAGAAGCTCCTCGGCCCCCACCTGTCCTCGCTCAGGTGTTTGAATGTGTGACGACGTTCTCACGATAAACTCGGTCCTTACCTGGGAGTCCAGCCTCCGGACATACGAGTACAAGTACTCCAGGTTCGCCCCAAACGGATGGACATGAAGGAAGGTGGACACGACACCTTCACAGGAGGACACAGATACTACATGAGTGTACTTTACTTTATCACAGGACACAGATACTACATGAGTGTACTTTACCTTATCACAGGAGGACACAGATACTACATGAGTGTACTTTACCTTATCACAGGAGGACACTGATACTACATGAGTGTACTTTACTTTATCACAGGAGGACACAGATACTACATGAGTGTACTTTACTTTATCACCCTGCTGTTAATGAATGCATCATGATACAGTACATGAATAAGTATATTATACTGTGTCATGATACAGTACATGAGTAAGTATATTATACTGCGTCATGATACAGTACATGAGTAAGTATATTATACTGCATCATGATACAGTACATGAGTGAGTATATTATACTGCCTCATGATACAGTACATAAGTATATTATACTGCGTCATGATAAAGTACATGAGTAAGTATATTATACTGCGTCATGATACAGTACATGAGTGAGTATATTATACTGCGTCATGATACAGTACATGAGTAAGTATATTATACTGCGTCATAATACAGTACATGAGTAAGTATATTATACTGCGTCATGATACAGTACATGAGTAAGTATATTATACTGCATCATGATACAGTACATGAGTGAGTATATTATACTGCGTCATGATACAGTACATGAGTATATTATACTGCGTCATGATACAGTACATAAGTATATTATACTGCGTCATGATACAGTACATGAGTGAGTATATTATACTGCGTCATGATACAGTACATGAGCGAGTATATTATACTGCATCATGATACAGTACATAAGTATATTATACTGCGTCATGATACAGTACATGAGTGAGTATATTATACTGCGTCATGATACAGTACATGAGTGAGTATATTATACTACGTCATGATACAGTACATGAGTGAGTATATTATACTGCATCATGATACAGTACATGAGTGAGACCGTGGAAACTGTCGAACACTCGATTCGCTCGCTCGCTTTCCGGTAACAGAGCAGTACGACTGGTACTCCGTTTCTCCACCGGCCGAAGATAACGGGTAACGGGTAACGGGTAACGGGTAACGGGTAACGGGTAACGGGTAAAGGGTAACGGGTAACGGGTAACGGGCAACGGGTAACGGGTAACGGGTAACGGGTAACGGGTAACGGGTAAAGGGTAACGGGTAACGGGTAACGGGTAACGGGTAACGGGTAACGGGTAACGGGTAAAGGGTAACGGGTAACGGGTAACGGGTAACGGGTAACGGGGGTAACGGGTAAAGGGTAAAGGGTAACGGGTAACGGGTAGCGGGTAGCGGGTAACGGGTAACGGGTAACGGGTAGCGGGTAACGGGTAACGGGTAAAGGGTAACGGGTAACGGGGGTAACGGGTAACGGGTAGCGGGTAACGGGTAACGGGTAACGGGTAAAGGGTAACGGGTAACGGGTAACGGGTAACGGGTAGCGGGTAACGGGTAGCGGGTAGCGGGTAACGGGTAAAGGGTAACGGGTAACGGGGGTAACGGGTAAAGGGTAACGGGTAACGGGTAACGGGTAACGGGTAACGGGTAACGGGTAACGGGTAGCGGGTAACGGGTAACGGGTAACGGGTAAAGGGTAACGGGTAACGGGGGTAACGGGTAACGGGTAAAGGGTAACGGGTAACGGGGGTAACGGGTAAAGGGTAACGGGGGTAACGGGTAAAGGGTAACGGGTAACGGGTAACGGGTAACGGGTAACGGGTAGCGGGTAGCGGGTAACGGGTAACGGGTAACGGGGGTAACGGGTAAAGGGTAACGGGGGTAACGGGTAAAGGGTAACGGGTAACGGGTAACGGGTAACGGGTAACGGGTAGCGGGTAACGGGTAACCCATTCATTGATTTCAAGTCCATAATCAATCATTCTGTGAACAGGCCAGCCGTTCCACTTCGATGTGTGGAAGTGACAATGCTGTTTCTTTAAACGCGCAGCGTCGCCCCCCCCCCCCCCCCCGGAGCATGAACAGACGTCCCCCGTCCCCCGGAGCATGAACAGATGCCCCCCCCCCCGGAGCATGAACAGACGTCCCCCGTCCCCCGGAGCATGAACAAACGTCCCCGTCCCCCGTCCCCCCCGGAGCATGAACAGACGTCCGTCCCGTCGTCCCCCCCCCCCCCCCCCCCCCGAGCATGAACAGACACAGACGATCAGAATCGAGAGTCTTTGTAGACTGTTGTTCATACTGACCCAGTAAGACAGCCTCTTTCTCTGAAGCCACGCCTCTTCTGATGACATCATTCTTCCCACCTCTGCTGAGGTACAGGGACAGACCACAGCCATTCAGCACCTGTCAACAAACATGGACAGTGACGTGCAGTCAGGGGAGGCAGGTGAGGCACAGCCTCACCTGTCATCATATAAAAATCATGTATTTGTATTATTAAAAATAATATAAAAATCATATAAGATATAATATAACATCAGTGATATTATATTATATATTTTATGATTTTTTCATTTTTAATAATACAATTAGTGCGTCACGTATTCTTGTGCTCAGCGGCATTAAAATACTGCAGAATGAGGCCATGTGTAATACCGCCTCCAGCCAATAGGAGGCCAGTGAGTGATTCAGCTTGTGAACACGGAAGCGCTGGCTGTCTGGATGTCTGGACGTCAAGCAAGAACTCCAAACGCGAGCAGGGACCGTATTCATGGTCAAAATGTGGGACCGATTCGAGCAGAACCGGGCCTGGGCCTGACAGAGTCCGTTAGATGTGAACGAGTGTTCTGAAACGTTCTGGAGAACATAAGCTGTGAAATGAAGAACAGCTTTTTTTTTTTTTTTTTCTCTCTCTCTCTCTCCCCGCAGTCCCAGCTGGACAGGGACACGCCCCCTCATCCACACACAGACGCGTCTCAGAACATGTGTTTAAGTTAAACATCAGTTAAACTTTAACCGATCAACACACACGCACCCACACACATCCAACGCTGCACGCACACGGATACGCAGAGTTGAATAACTTTATTAAATCTCTTGTAGATACGCAGAGTTGAATAACTTTATTAAATCTCTTGTAGATACGCAGAGTTGAATAACTTTATTAAATCTCTTGTAGATACGCAGAGTTGAATAACTTTATTAAATCTCTTGTAGATACGCAGAGTTGAATAACTTTATTAAATCTCTTGTAGATACGCAGAGTTGAATAACTTTATTAAATCTCTTGTAGATACGCAGAGTTGAATAACTTTATTAAATCTCTTGTAGATACGCAGAGTTGAATAACTTTATTAAATCTCTTGTAGATACGCAGAGTTGAATAACTTTATTAAATCTCTTGTAGATACGCAGAGTTGAATAACTTTATTAAATCTCTTGTAGATACGCAGAGTTGAATAACTTTATTAAATCTCTTGTAGATACGCAGAGTTGAATAACTTTATTAAATCTCTTGTAGATACGCAGAGTTGAATAACTTTATTAAATCTCTTGTAGATACGCAGATTATGTGTGTCTCCCCTTTTTGTCATAAACTGATGAGCCAGGTTTGTGACAAAATGTAAAAAATGCTGGTACGAATGTTTAAACAAAACACGTTAAATGTTACTAATCAAATGATGAACAAGCTGCAGGTTCATTGATTAGTAAATCACGAACATGGACATGTACTCCATGTCCTCCTGGGACCCACCAGTTAGCATGTCCTCTGTAATGTCCACCACAGAGGACATGCTAACTGGCTGCGTCTCAGGAGGACATGATGTCCTTCTGCTTCAACACACGCTCATGATTTCCAGAGAGAAGAAACAACAGGTTGGAGATGGAAGAGCTGGTGGACATGAGGAGGAGGAGGAGGAGGAGGAGGAAGGTGGACGTGTTGTGTGTCCAGGAGACCAGGAGGACAGGAAGCAAGGCTAGAAGCTGAGGAGCAGGATTCAAGTTGTTTATAACGGAGGAGAGGAATGGAGGAGGAGGAGTTATCTTGAAGGAGGAGTTGGTGCAGAGTGTTCTAGAGGAGGAGGAGAAGTTCTTACGCTCCACAGGTAGGAGGTGAGTTAGAGGAGAAGGAGAAGTTCTTACGCTCCTCAGGTAGGAGGTGGGTTAGAGGAGGAGGAGAAGTTCTTACGCTCCTCAGGTAGGAGGTGGGTTAGAGGAGAAGGAGAAGTTCTTACGCTCCTCAGGTAGGAGGTGGGTTAGAGGAGGAGGAGGAATTCTTACGCTCCACAGGTAGGAGGTGAGTTAGAGGAGGAGGAGAAGTTCTTACGCTCCACAGGTAGGAGGTGAGTTAGAGGAGGAGGAGAAGTTCTTACGCTCCTCAGGTAGGAGGTGGGTTAGAGGAGAAGGAGAAGTTCTTACGCTCCTCAGGTAGGAGGTGGGTTAGAGGAGGAGGAGAAGTTCTTACGCTCCTCAGGTAGGAGGTGAGTCAGAGGAGAAGGAGAAGTTCTTACGCTCCTCAGGTAGGTAGGAGGAGGAGTTCTGGGGGGACTTGGACGAGGTGGTCCAGAGCGTCCTCTCAGTGCTACATGCAGCAGAGGAATGGAAGCATGATGAAGAGCTCTACCTTCTCCAGAGCTTCTCCAGGGCTTCCCTCCACGACGTCTGCACCGCTGAGCAGGAGGGGAACCCCAGCAGCGGTAAACCTTTGATGACATCAGCTGTTCCCCTGAACCTTTGATGCGTTCACACACAGGGGTGAACATCTGCTTCCAGAGAAGAGCCTGAAGAGCTTCGGCCTGTTCAGGTCCATCATCCAACAGGCAGTCGAGCACATGCTGGACCAAGAGGTCCAGATGGACCCTGCTCTCGGGTGAGAGTGAGATGGACCCTGCTCTCGGGTGAGAGTGAGATGGACCCTGCTCTCGGGTGAGAGTGAGATGGACCCTGCTCTCGGGTGAGAGTGAGATGGACCCTGCTCTCGGGTGAGAGTGAGATGGACCCTGCTCTCGGGTGAGAGTGAGATGGACCCTGCTCTCGGGTGAGAGTGAGATGGACCCTGCTCTCGGGTGAGAGTGAGATGGACCCTGCTCTCGGGTGAGAGTGAGATGGACCCTGCTCTCGGGTGAGAGTGAGATGGACCCTGCTCTCGGGTGAGAGTGAGATGGACCCTGCTCTCGGGTGAGAGTGAGATGGACCCTGCTCTCGGGTGAGAGTGAGATGGACCCTGCTCTCGGGTGAGAGTGAGATGGACCCTGCTCTCGGGTGAGAGTGAGATGGACCCTGCTCTCGGGTGAGAGTGAGATGGACCCTGCTCTCGGGTGAGAGTGAGATGGACCCTGCTCTCGGGTGAGAGTGAGATGGACCCTGCTCTCGGGTGAGAGTGAGATGGACCCTGCTCTCGGGTGAGAGTGAGATGGACCCTGCTCTCGGGTGAGAGTGAGATGGACCCTGCTCTCGGGTGAGAGTGAGATGGACCCTTCTCCCCAGGCTATGTCTCCCAGGCTCTCCCTGAGGCCTCCTCGTATCTGAGATAGATGCCCCAGGCACCTCCTCTCGATGTGGAGGAGCAGCGGCTCTTCAGTTCCTCCCACCCTGAAATGTGATCTCGCTCGCTCTCTCTCTCTCTCTCTCTCTCTCTTGTTTAACTCATCAGTTCAAAATGATGTAAAATCAGATGATCAGGTGATCAGGTTGACCAGCAGCACACACCTTGTCTCGTAAGGTAAGGACCTCCCCTTCCAGGTAGCGATGCTCCTCGTTGGCCTGCTCCAGCTCAGCTTCTTTAGTCGACAGCTTCTCCTGCAGGATCAGCAGATGCTGAGAGAGAGACATGAAAGGATTACATCAGACACGCCTACGGACATGAGACACGCCCACAGACATGAGACACGCCTACAGACATGACACGCCTACAGACATGAGACACGCCTACACACATCAGACACGCCTACACACGAGACACGCCTACACACATGAGACATGCCTACAGACATCAGACATGCCTACATACATGAGACACGCCTACATACATGAGACACGCCCACAGACATCAGACACGCCTACACACATCAGACACGCCTACACACATCAGACACGCCTACAGACATCAGACACGCCCACAGACATGAGACACGCCTACAGACATGAGACACGCCTACGGACATGAGACACGCCTACGGACATCAGACACGCCCACAGACATGAGACACGCCTACAGACATGAGACACGCCTACGGACATGAGACACGCCTACGGACATGAGACACGCCTACAGACATGAGACACGCCTATGGACATGAGACACGCCTACAGACATGAGACACGCCTACAGACATGAGACACGCCTACAGAAATGAGACACGCCTACAGACATAAGACACGCCTACGGACATGAGACACGCCTACAGACATGAGACACGCCTACAGAAATGAGACACGTCTACAGACATGAGACACGCCTACAGACATCAGACACGCCTACAGACATCAGACACGCCTACAGACATAAGACACGCCTACAGACATCAGACACGCCTACGGACATGAGACACGCCTACAGACATCAGACACGCCTACAGACATCAGACACGCCTACAGACATAAGACACGCCTACAGACATCAGACACGCCTACGGACATGAGACACGCCTACAGACATCAGACACGCCTACAGACATAAGACACGCCTACAGACATCAGACACGCCTACGGACATGAGACACGCCTACAGAAATGAGACACGCCTACAGACATGAGACACGCCTACAGACATCAGACACGCCTACAGACATCAGACACGCCTACAGACATCAGACACGCCTACACACATCAGACACGCCTACAGACATCAGACACGCCTACAGACATCAGACACGCCTACAGACATCAGACAGACACCTCCAGCTCAACAGAAACATCTGGCTACCGTTTGACCCTAACTGCAGCGATCAGTCCGCTCTGATCGGCCGTTATCAATCCATCATGTCAGCTGTCATTCATTGTCCAACAGCAGCCACCATGATGGAGACGTTAATCAGATGATTGATAATGAAGCTTTGATGAAGTCACAGCATTAGGAGGAGCAGCATTAGGAGGAGCATTAGGAGGAGCAGCATTAGGAGGAGCAGCATTAGGAGGAGCATTAGGAGGAGCAGCATTAGGAGGAGCAGCATTAGGAGGAGCAGCATTAGGAGCAGCATTAGGAGGAGCATTAGGAGCAGCATTAGGAGGAGCAGCATTAGGAGGAGCAGCATTAGGAGGAGCAGCATTAGGAGGAGCAGCATTAGGAGCAGCATTAGGAGCAGCATTAGGAGGAGCAGCATTAGGAGGAGCATTAGGAGGAGCAGCATTAGGAGGAGCAGCATTAGGAGGAGCAGCATTAGGAGGAGCAGCATTAGGAGCAGCAGCATTACCTGCTGCATACTGTGCATCCTCTGCTGCAGCAGCTTGTCCTGCGCCTCCTGCGCCTCCTGCGCCTCCTGCCCGGGGGCCAGGCCGTCCTCCAGCCCGCTGGTCCTGCTCTGTTCTCTCCTCAGAAGTTCCACCTCATTCCTGCAGGCATCCAGCTGCCAGCGCAAGGAGTCATTCTCCTCCTTCAGTGATGCCTGATCGTAAACTCCTGCAGGAGGAGAGGAGAAGAGATGGAAACGTTGCAACAAGCAGCTCCCCCTGCTGCTCTCTCACCGTCCTGCACCGTTTTCATCCTCTTCCTCGGACCTTCATCAGACACGTCCATCTCCTCCTCTCGGCGGATGCCCGTGATCTCCTCACTCTGGGCGTGTCTCAGCTCCTGAAGCCAGAGAGGAGGCCGTTAGTCCTCCTCCTCATACATCTTATTCATGAGTGGCCTTCAGTCACAAGTTTGATGCATCGATTCATAAACGTTACATTTCGATATCATTGATCTCTCATACTGGGACTGCTGGCCACGCCCCCAGACGCAATTTAATGTTCAGATCTGATAAATGACTGATTGGAGGCCTAACCCTGGGAATCACCGTTACCATGGCAGCACCTCTTCCTGGAGAGGAGGAGGAGGAGGAGGAGTCACGCTTGTCAGGTGCAGGGAGGAAGCAAATGTGAGCGTGCGAAGGAGAGATGATGGATGGAGGATACAAACCTCACACTGCTTCCTCCAGACGTCTACGCTCCTGCGCTGAGCTTTAGACAAATGGTCCCAAGACTTTTGGCGGGTGGTGGCGGTGAAAACGGCGGCGATCTGCTCAACTTCACATTGAACAGAGGAGGAGGAGGAGGTCAAGACAAAACAAGCCATTTATGCAGCAGACAGAGGAGAGGGCGTGGCCAGTTCCAAAGTCGGTTTCTATCAGCTCCATGTCAAGGTCAGACCAGGTTGCCTGTCAGACTGCACTGAGGGCTGAGGTCCTGTCAGACTGCACTGAGGGCTGAGGTCCTGTCAGACGGCACTGAGGGCTGAGGTCCTGTCAGACTGCACTGAGGGCTGAGGTCCTGTCAGACTGCACTGAGGGCTGAGGTCCTGTCAGACTGCACTGAGGGCTCAGGTCCTGTCAGACGGCACTGAGGGCTCAGGTCCTGTCAGACGGCACTGAGGGCTGAGGTCCTGTCAGACGGCACTGAGGGCTCAGGTCCTGTCAGACGGCACTGAGGGCTGAGGTCCTGTCAGACGACACTGAGGGCTGAGGTCCTGTCAGACGGCACTGAGGGCTGAGGTCCTGTCAGACTGCACTGAGGGCTCAGGTCCTGTCAGACGGCACTGAGGGCTCAGGTCCTGTCAGACGGCACTGAGGGCTCAGGTCCTGTCAGACTGCACTGAGGGCTGAGGTCCTGTCAGACTGCACTGAGGGCTGAGGTCCTGTCAGACGGCACTGAGGGCTGAGGTCCTGTCAGACGACACTGAGGGCTGAGGTCCTGTCAGACGGCACTGAGGGCTCAGGTCCTGTCAGACTGCACTGAGGGCTGAGGTCCTGTCAGACGGCACTGAGGGCTGAGGTCCTGTCAGACGGCACTGAGGGCTCAGGTCCTGTCAGTCTGCACTGAGGGCTCAGGTCCTGTCAGACGGCACTGAGGGCTCAGGTCCTGTCAGACTGCACTGAGGGCTGAGGTCCTGTCAGACAACACTGAGGGCTGAGGTCCTGTCAGACGGCACTGAGGGCTGAGGTCCTGTCAGACTGCACTGAGGGCTGAGGTCCTGTCAGACTGCACTGAGGGCTGAGGTCCTGTCAGACTGCACTGAGGGCTCAGGTCCTGTCAGACGGCACTGAGGGCTCAGGTCCTGTCAGACGGCACTGAGGGCTGAGGTCCTGTCAGACGACACTGAGGGCTGAGGTCCTGTCAGACGGCACTGAGGGCTGAGGTCCTGTCAGACGGCACTGAGGGCTCAGGTCCTGTCAGACGGCACTGAGGGCTCAGGTCCTGTCAGACGGCACTGAGGGCTGGTGAGACGATGTTTTTCCCTACCAGCTGTCTGCAGGTTGTGTCCAGGTGAACGGGGAGCTTGCTGTCCTTACCTGTGAACACCTGGTGGTCATGTGATCATGAGTGTTCTTACACTGGCTCAGAATGGCCATCAGGGCATTCTTGAAGGTCTCTTTGGCGTGCTGCAGCTCCTCCTCCCGCTGGGCTCTCTCCGCCATCAGGCGCCGGACGTGGCCGTTGGCCGACTGGATCATGGCGTAGAACTGATTGGCGGTTCGCCGGTTGACTTCGCCGCGGTCGATCCACGCGAGCAGAACCGCCGTGGCGGCGCTGAACTTATGGTCACCTGTTGGAAACCAAGGTGAGAGGAAGCTGATCCGTTCTGACCGAACAGGCCGCTGAGACAACCAATCCCGACGCCTCCTTTTACTGAGGGGTGTGGCTGAGTCTCTTAGGCGTCTGCCCCCTGGTGGCTTGACCCCTCCCTGAGGCGTGGCCGTAGAGATACGGCTGTTACTGGTGATAGTTTCACCTCCATTAACCTGCAGCATCTAAACCGTGCACCTGCCTCCTAGTCTCCTAGTCCTGTCTCCTAGTCTCCTAGGCCTGTCTCCTAGTCTCCTAGACCCGGTCCCAACCCGGTCATTAGTACTGCTTTGCTAAATATAATTAATCTATCTTTACTCCCAGGCTTTGTACCCGAGTCTTTTGAAACAGCAGCCATTAAAGCGCTAATCAATAAACCAGCGTTTGATCCTGATGTCTCGGCTAACTATCGGCCAATTTCAAAGCTTCCATTCAGTCAAAGCTTCTGGAGAAAGCAGTTTCCAGTCAGCTGTATTGATTATCTGAGGTTTCAGACTCATCATAGCACAGATAAAGTCACCTTTGACCTTTAATAGCGTCTGATAATGGACTTATTTTATTAGATCTCAGTGCAGCCTTTGATATAATAGATCATCAGATTCTGTTACAGAGGCTGATCAATCTGTTGGTTTTATAGTTAATCAATACAATAATCAATATGCTGTCAACCTCCTATGACACACTGAGCTCCTCCCCCTCACTCTGATTATTCATGTTCTAAATATATGAGTAATCTCTCTCTCTTCCTGTAGTCTTGTTCTCTCTCTCTCCCTCTGTTTGTCCCACTGTCTGTCTCCCTCCGTTTGTCCCTCTGTCTGTCTCCCTCCGTTTGTCCCTCTGTCCCTCTCCCTCCGTTTGTCCCTCTGTCTGTCTCCCTCCGTTTGTCCCTCTGTCCCTCTCCCTCCGTTTGTCCCTCTGTCTGTCTCCCTCCGTTTGTCCCTCTGTCTGTCTCCCTCCGTTTGTCCCTCTGTCTGTCTCCCTCCGTTTGTCCCTCTGTCCCTCTCCCTCCGTTTGTCCCTCTGTCTGTCTCCCTCTGTTTGTCCCTCTTTCTCTTTCAGGTTTCTGTCCGTGGTGCTGCAGAACCTGGACCTGTGTCCCTCAACACTGATGTCCATATCGCTAGCATTAGCATTTATAGCTTTATACACCGTGTTTCTGACTCTCCTCCGATCTCTCTCGTATTTTTACATGGTTGTAGTACTTCACCCAGTAGTAACGGGAACAGTAGTTCGACTCCTCCATGAGTGAGTATTTTTACATGGTTGTAGTACTTCTCCCAGTAGTTACTGGTACGAGAGACATTCCGCGGGACCGTTAGCGTTCAGTCAGGCTCGACAAACAGCAGAGCAGCTGCAGGCTTTCATCCCTCTTCGTCGCTCCTCCTCCTCCTCCTCCTCCTGGAGCGTTCGCTGGGAATGACTCCCTGAACACAAACGACGCCTTTGATCTGAGCTTTCCAACCAAAGCCATAAAGCGTCTCGGTTGGTCTCCGCCGAGTGCGTTCCCTGCGTTGGAATAACAACGGAACGGCGTGAATTAGAGCATTTACTGAGCTCAATACTCAGAGCAACAACCCGAGCCGCTCTAAGAGCCTCGTTCTCACAAAGAAGACGAGCTGAAAGGACGAAGAATCAGCGTTTCTGCTGCTGGGAGGACAAAGGTGACAGCGGAAGCGTGTCTGTTTATGTTGGGCGGATGGCGCCGAGTCCATGCTTCAGGTATCAGCGGGTCAAAGCAACAGTTCAGCAGAGACCAAGGGGGACGGCTGTGGAACTGTCCTCGGGGCCGGCCTTCACCTGAGCCGCCTGACGGAGCCCGGTGGCTTCAGCAAAGTCCAGACAAAGACAACATGGTGTGTTCACACTGAACCATCACAGACCTCAGCCCAGTCCAGCCCGCCCCCCATGTAAGAACCGGGTTCTCCCACATTTGGTGCTCGGGCCACAGACAGAACTAGAAAGACAATCAGAGACTGCAGACTCCGCCTCCAATCGACTATTGGATCTTGTGAGACAGTAAACAGGGCTTCCGGATCAGAGGGGCCAAACCTGCTCTAGCTTGCTGCTCCGGAACGTACTACAAGACTCCTTCTGGACTCTTTTTCCCATCATGCCATTCGTGTCCCTCCCTCTTAAAGTGGCAGTTTACAGCACAGGCACAATTCCAGATGTAAAAATAATTCTAGAATCTGGATCCAGATCAACGCCATTCTCGGGGAGGACCGAGCCACGGACAGAACCTTGCTTGTGTAAAAATTTCAAGTCGATTGGGTTACTAGTTTTTGAGTTATGCGCTCGGACAGACAAACAAACAGACAAACGAACCCAATTGCAGTACCCTCGCCTCCCCTTCAACGAGGGTAATGAGCTGTGGTCTCTGGGGGGTTCACAGGCCCCACCGGGTTAATACGGCTCTACCTACGTCCACCCTCACCTTTCAGCCTCTCGGCTAGGAGCGCTGCCTCATGCTCAGAGTAGTGTACGATTGGCGGAGGAGATGGCGGGCCCAGACAGTCCTCGTGGAACCTGCGGTGGTGTCTCCCTTCTCTGGCCAGCAAACGTTGATTACACTCCCATTCATACAAATCGTCTCTGGCCTGGGCGAAGTCTACGTGGATCCTCCCCGAGTCCTTCTTTTCAGTGCTGGAACCGATACGCATCCGATACCCTGAGAACATAGAGAACAATAATGAACAATAGGTGTACTGTTAGCTTATAGCAGGGTTCTGTACCTGCCTGAAACCCGGCGTCCCCACGATGGGGAAGACCACGTACCCCGAAGGACGCCGGCATTCAAGGCTGCCCAGTCACGGCGTCAAACTCAGTTGTGTCACAAGCATTTTGATGTTGGACGCATTATCAATAAGCACAACTGAAAATTTAGTTCCTATAAAACAAGAACAATGAAAACAAATCCAAAACAGTGCATTAAGCCAATCAAACAGCAATCCATCAAATAATAGAGAAGCCCATAGTGTCTCCGTGCTGGAGACGAAATCCAGCAGCCCCCTTTGGATTAGTAGAAGGTTCTAATTTATATGCTTCCTGCAGGTAACATGATCAGAAAAAATGATGTTAATATTCAGCGCTATGCAGATGACACCCAGCTATATCTATCATTCAAGCCCAATGACACCGACAGACTCCAGGTCTGTCTTAAGACATTAAAATGTGGATATTATTGTTGACCCTACACACCTCTGACGTGATGTCAGGACCGGTCCTTCACCAGTCTCTACAAACCCCAGTTACCCCAGGAACACTACAGTCCACATTCGCTGCTTCGTGTCCGACATCGCCAGCGGTTGCCAGGTTGGCTGCTACACTGAGTACACACCTGACAGGTAGAGAGCTTTGTCCACCATGAACTCCTCGACAAATCGGATATGGCAGAAGTTCTTTTTGCTCTTGCGGATGGCGGAGATCTCGCCGCACTGGTCAAACACTTCTCTGATGATTTCCTCTGTGGCGTTCTCCGGCAAACCCCCAGCAAACACAGTCTTACAGCCGGGGGGGCGCTCTCGAGTCGACGGAGCAGGCAGGTCTGAAGAAGAGCCACATCATCGTCATCGTCATCATCTCTCTGTGAGTACAATAACTGGTCAGGGTCATAAGTCCGGGGACCCGGGTCATCTCATGCGTGAATGACACCGATCACTTCAGGTGATTTTAACTGATCCACGTTGATCAGCCAGATATGGATCCTTGCATCAGTGGAATGCTGAGCGTGCGTGTTCCAGACACTCGAGTCTGGAACACGCCGGACCTGAACCCGGACCTGGTTTGGTCTCCGACAGTGCTCCTATTGGGTGTTGATCTGATTGGTGAACTGTCACCAGGAAGCCGGAGACAAGCCGGAGACAAGCCGGAGACAATCACGTCCTCTGGTGATTGTGGCAAGGGGACAAAAAGGAGAACCCTTTGATCGGCCGACCGGCTTTCTTACTGGGGTTCTGAGGGAACAGCGTGCAGCTGCTGCAGTGGACCACCTCCTTGATGACTGGCATGTCATCGTGCGCTGGTGGAGGAGGGGCCAGACTGATGCCTGTCATCATGGGAGTCATGGATGCGACGAGGCCCAGGTTGGGATCGAACCTCTGGATGCACAGAGGATCTGCAGAACAGAATTAGAACGTTAGTTCTACAGCCAGGGTGCACATCACTCCAGGACAGGTGCGCAGCACTCGCTCACGGAAGGCGAGGAGAAAAACACGACAAAGAGCTCCCCGCCGTTCCTCGTCCGGCTGCTCTGGAAATGTCTTCGTCTTCTCTAGCTGCTTTAGGAGGATGATGGAATTTCCTTGCGTCTGCTAGATGAGGGTGCGAGCTCACTGTTAGCTTACTCACATATATTTATAACATGAATAACCAGATAGAGGGGGAGGAGCTCCGTGTGTCAGATAGAGGGGGAGGAGCTCCGTGTGTCAGATAGAGGGGGAGGGGCTCCGTGTGTCAGAGGGGGAGGAGCTCCGTGTCAGATAGAGGGGGAGGGGCTCCGTGTGTCAGATAGAGGGGGAGGAGCTCCGTGTGTCAGATAGAGGGGGAGGGGCTCCGTGTGTCAGAGGGGGAGGAGCTCCGTGTCAGATAGAGGGGGAGGGGCTCCGTGTGTCAGATAGAGGGGGAGGGGCTCCGTGCGTCAGATAGAGGGGGAGGGGCTCCGTGCGTCTGATAGAGGGGGAGGGGCTCCGTGCGTTAGATAGAGGGGGAGGGGCTCCGTGCGTCAGATAGAGGGGGAGGGGCTCCGTGCGTCAGATAGAGGGGGAGGGGCTCCGTGCGTCAGATAGAGGGGGAGAGGCTCCGTGCGTTAGATAGAGGGGGAGGGGCTCCGTGCGTCAGATAGAGGGGGAGGGGCTCCGTGCGTCAGATAGAGGGGGAGGGGCTCCGTGCATTAGATAGAGGGGGAGGGGCTCCGTGTGTCAGATAGAGGGGGAGGGGCTCCGTGTGTCAGATAGAGGGGGAGGGGCTCCGTGTGTCAGATAGAGGGGGAGGGGCTCCGTGCATTAGATAGAGGGGGAGGGGCTCCGTGTGTCAGATAGAGGGGGAGGGGCTCCGTGCATTAGATAGAGGGGGAGGGGCTCCGTGCGTCAGATAGAGGGGGAGGGGCTCCGTGTGTCCTAGGAGCTTCATACGGATGATTTCCCTGAAACACCTTCAGGCTTCCAGCAGAGAGAAATAAGAGCGTTAGAGATAAAGTCCCACAAAGATCCTTCAGGTCGGAGGAAAACTCGTTAAAGCCGAGTCAGCGATAACCCGGCAGGTAAACGCCTCATCCATCACGCTCGCCGCTCGCCGCTCGCCGCCTCCTCCGTTCTCTGCTGCGTCCGTCCCAGAGCTGCAGGCGGGACTCGTTTTAGGTGAGGAGGCAGCTTGGAGGAGGTTTTGGGTTCTGAGTGATGTTCTGAGGGAGGAGATCACATCCCACCATCGTGTCCTCTGAACGTTCCTGCTGCCCTCCAGAGGACAGACGTCCTCGTTTGATCATTTAATGATCAGAACATCCCATCGTCATCAGAAACCGCTTCAGGATCTGGAGGGACTCGTCGAATCCAGAACAGAGAGCCGAGACCAGCTGCAGAAAGGCGTGGCCCGTCTCCGTCGTCTCCAGCGGGCATCGCAGGACTGCAGGGTCGGGTCGTGCTGCAGCGCCAGAACCCGTCCTGTCGGGTCGGACTCGTTCCAATGTGAATAACCGTCTAGCAGCATTTGTCCTGCAGGGGGCAGTGCTGTTCATACCTGAAACCAGCGGCTGGCTGCTGATGTCCACCGGAACCACGCCCACACCGTTCCCGGCCGACGCCCAGACTCCATGATCCCTGACTGGTCCAGTCCAGTGGTTCTGGTCAGCTCCATCAGCTGCTGCACCACACACACACACACACACACACACACACACACACACACACACACAGCACCATCAGAGACATGGAGGACAGCAGCTGGGAGGCGGAGTCAGACGGTGGACCGGTACCGCTGGCCATTGCAGGGCGTCGACTTCCCCTCTCATCAGATCTTTCCTCCGGGTCTCCAACAATGGGGCCGATTGATCGATGGACTGATTATTGGGTGATCGGATCAGGTCACTTGGTCCAATCACAGACCAGCTATGGAGGAAAAATAAAGGAGAGGGTTATGGTGACCCCACAGGCTCCTGTAGACCAGAGACCCCCGTAGACCAGAGGCCCCCGTAGACCAGAGACCCCTGTAGACCAGAGGCCCCCGTAGACCAGAGACCCCTGTAGACCAGAGGCTCCTGTAGACCAGAGACCCCTGTAGACCAGAGACCCCCGTAGACCAGAGGCCCCCGTAGACCAGAGACCCCTGTAGACCAGAGACCCCTGTAGACCAGATGCTCCTGTAGACCAGGCTCCTATGCTAGGAGGAGCTGCTAACAGTAGCTGCTAACAGGACCTGTTAGCCACAGCTGCTAACAGAAGGAGCTAGGAGGAGCTATCATTACCATCTCTCTCTCGTACACTCCAACCAATCAGAGAAATGGCTCCGCCTCCTTTGAGTCTTTGATCTGCTCCAGGTTTCTGCCTGATGAAGTCGGGTCTTGCCCTGGGGGGGGGGGTTCTGTGGCTGATGAATAAAAGATGACCGGGTCATCATCTCCGGCGCCACGCAGCACTTTAGACCGATTGGATCAGTGTCGTCCCGGCTCATCATGAATATGTATGAGCGACTACACACACTCCGTATCCATGGAAACAGTCAGAAAGCCAATGGCATCGGTTCCACCGACGCCCTGCCATGATTAAAGTCCATTCGTCTATCCGACATCGGGCTGCGACCCATTCAGGACCCAGAACCGGTCCACATGCTGAAGAACAGATGGAACGCTGGGAAAGCACAGCGCCACCCTTTGTTCTGGAACAGTAGTGACGGGAAAGCTAACCATTAGCCTCGGAATAAGAAGGACGAGCCGAGTTCAGGCGACTCCGCCTCACCTCATTGATCTGACTGACTCCAGCTGGGAGGCGGGATCAGGCCCAACAACCAGTCAGCAAGCGACTCCTAATGGCGCCCACAGGAAGGGGAGGGGGCGTCATGTCCTCAGCCAATGAGACGGCTGAGATTAGAAGCAGCCTCCTGAAGAGGGCTCGTTGTCCCGCCCACCCTCAGGTGAGCTGAGGTGTGGACAGGTGTAACCCGAACATCATGTAAACCGATCCGACCGGGTCATTAGCTCCTCCTACTCCTCCTGTTCAAGGCGGGATCAACCAACAGTCTGGCTTTAATTGGCTCATTAATGCAATTCAATTCATTTTTATTCCTATATGTGGCGCTAACCCTGCGCCGTTAGCGAGCTAGCAAATAGCGAGCTAATAATAGAACAAAGTGAAAAGGTTCCGTTCCTGCCGGAGGTCCAGTTAAAAGGACCCGTCCCACCCCCCCTCTTCCCGTCTCCCTTCGGGCTTCCTGCCCCCTCTTCCTGCCCCCTCTTCCCGTCTCCCTTTGGGCTTCCTGCCCCCTCTTCCTGCCCTCCCTTCGGCCTTCCTGCCCCCTCTTCCTGCCCTCCCTTCGGGCTTCCTGCCCCCTCTTCCCGTCTCCCTTCCGGCTTCCCGTCTCCCTTCGGGCTTCCTGCCCCCTCTTCCCGTCTCCCTTCGGGCTTCCTGCCCCCTCTTCGGGCTTCCTGCCCCCTCTTCCTGCCCCCTCTTCGGGCTTCCTGCCCCCTCTTCCCGTCTCCCTTCGGGCTTCCTGCCCCCTCTTCCCGTCTCCCTTCGGCCTTCCTGCCCCCTCTTCCTGCCCTCCCTTCGGGCTTCCTGCCCCCTCTTCCTGCCCTCCCTTCGGGCTTCCTGCCCCCTCTTCCTGCCCTCCCTTCGGCCTTCCTGCCCCCTCTTCCTGCCCTCCCTTCGGGCTTCCTGCCCCCTCTTCCTGCCCTCCCTTCGGCCTTCCTGCCCCCTCTTCCTGCCCCCTCTTCCCGTCTCCCTTCGGGCTTCCTGCCCCCTCTTCCTGCCCTCCCTTCGGGCTTCCTGCCCCCTCTTCCTGCCCTCCCTTCGGCCTTCCTGCCCCCTCTTCCCGTCTCCCTTCGGGCTTCCTGCCCCCTCTCCTTTTTCTCCCTCCTTTCTCGCCTCCTTCTCCACCAGTCATCCTGATGAAGTGGCCAGCGAGGAGTCGTCTCCCTGTAATCACCGCGGTAACTCATGGCAGCGCTGCATCGCCCCGGCAACACAGCATCCATCAAAGCCTCCGCTGCTGCAGGAGGAGGATTTATCAAGTCGTGAATTCTGGTCCCCCGATGTCTCCAGGGAGGAGGACAAGAGGAGGAGATGAAAGGGAGACGAGAGGGAGGAGGACAAAAGGAGGAGATGAAAGGGAGACGAGAGGGAGGAGGACAAGAGGAGGAGATGAAAGGGAGACGAGGAGGACTGCTGTAGCACGTCTATGAGCTAATGGCTAATGGCTAAAGGCTAAAGGCTAATGGCTAATGGCCGCTGTTGGGTCGAGGCTCGTTAGCAGGACGTTTAGAGCCGATGACCCGAAGCGTGTTCTGTTCAGAAATACAGGCTGCAGGTTTCCAGCTTGATCAATCACACTCAGAGCGTGATGTCTCGGTAAAACGTTAAAATAAAAGCGTTTCCTGTTCCTCTTTCTGCTCGAGTTAAATCCTCTGAACACACTGAAGGCTGCCGGAGATGGAGCGCTGCGTGAAGAGGAAGTGACGGGTCGGGTCCGGAATGGACCGGAATGGTCCGGAATGGACCGGAATGAACCGGTCCTAGTCCGCCCCCGCAGACACACCGGACCGGGGGAATAGTACATTCCTACAGGTGAGGACTAAACACTAAACACCTTGCTATCAGCGTGGACATTTATCAAAAGTTAAAACGTGAACAGATATTCAGCGTCATCATTCCTGATGTTAGCATGTTAGCAAGCTACGGTTAGCATCTGAAAAATGCATGCCTTTATGTTAGAAGAGGAAGAAGAGGGTGAAGAAGAGGAAGAAGGAGCGGAAGAAGAAGAGGATGAAGGAGAGAATGAAGGAGAGGAAGAGGAAGAGGGTGAAGGAGAAGATTTTTTTTTCCATTTTTTATAAAAGCCTTTAACTACGATTCTTCATCACGTTTCAGTCTGAGCAGAAATAAATGATTCGTTCAGCCCCCCTCCGTCAAACACACGAGAACCTTCAGCCCCCCCATCTTCAGAAAGTCCCCCATGTTCCCCGTGGGAACTCCAGCCCCCACAGGGCCGCCGGGCCCAGGTCCTGCAGCCTGTCCCTCTGGCTCAGGTATATCGCCGTCTTTGCCTCCCCAATTAGAACATTTAGGATTTGTCTCTTGGCTTTGTCCGTCTTTTTGCTCCTGAAACCGGAGACAGCAGGGACAGTGAAAACGACAGAACAGATTAAAGACCGGATAAGAATCTAGAACCCAAAAACCAGATAAGAGTCTAGAACCCAAAAACCAGATAAGAGTCTAGAACCCAAAAACCAGATAAGAGTCTAGAACCCAAAAACCAGATAAGAGTCTAGAACCCAAAAACCAGATAAGAGTCTAGAACCCAAAAACCAGATAAGAGTCTAGAACCCAAAAACCAGATAAGAGTCTAGAACCCCAAAACCAGATAAGAGTCTAGAATCCAAAAACCAGATAAGAGTCTAGAACCCAGCGAGTCTGCTGCACTCGCTAAAAACGTGGAACACGTTCTCAGGCAGGCCGCAGAAGGGGGACTCGTCCCTCACTCCCGGGTCGGGAGCTGGTCTTAGTCTGTGTTCATCGTCCCATGAGCAGCTACAACTAGCAGCGTTAGCGCTAGCATCAAACAACGGTGATGTCATCCACCCCAAACGGTGTCAGATTACACAAACACAAAACCAGTCTCCATATCAAAATACCATTTACAAAGTTTTATTTAGGAAGTTTGAAGGATCCAAAAAGGGGTGTGGCTACTTCTGGTTGGGACATGTTAGGACTTTAGGTTTTGTGAATCACCGTTTAGACATGCTCTACATAGCACAGACAAACACCACAGAAGAAGAGCTGCATGCCTTCCAGCTGTGTCCAGCTGCAGCGTGGAGAGGTGACCTCTGACCTTCTCCCGTAAATAACCTATTACCTTTGCAGGATGAATCTACAGACATTCTAAAATGTCCTCCGTCTCTAATCAGGACAGAATGATGGCGTGAACTGGGACCAGTCCCAGGAAGCATCCAGCTCCGAGGTCAGCAGGTTTCTGAGGGTCGGGGGGGTCGGGGACTCCAGGAGGAGTCTCCCTGACAGTGCCCCGCCTCCTTCTGGGGGGGCTCATTAGCAGCAGACGGGAGGTTCTGAGCTCGTTCCTCCGATTGTTCCGTCTTCTTTGTCCTCCTAAGCAGCGTCTCGTTGCTCACTGTCCTGCTGGATTCTGTTTCCCAGTTAGCGTTAGCAGCTGAGAGGATGTGACATCACACCAGTAAACATCCCGGTTAGCGATTAGCAGCAGATGTCCTGAGCAGTCCGCTTGTTAAGGTTCGAGTCTCTAACGCTCCAGTCATCCTGCTACCTACTGGTACAGACCAGTAGAGACCAGTACAGACCATTACAGACCAATACAGATCAGTAGAGACCAGTAGAGACCAGTACAGACCATTACAGACCAGTACAGATCAGTAGAGACCAGTAGAGATCGGTACAGACCAGTACAGATCAGTAGAGACCGGTAGAGATCGGTACAGACCAGTACAGACCAGTAGCGACCAGTAGAGACGAGTACAGACCAGTACAGACCAGTAGAGACCAGTATAGAGCAGTACAGACCAGTAGAGACCAGTAGAGACCAGTACAGATCAGTACAGACCAGTAGAGACCGGTACAGACCAGTACAGACCAGTACAGACCAGTAGAGACGAGTAGAGACCAGTAGAGATCAGTACAGACAGACCGGTAGAGACCGGTACAGACCAGTACAGACCAGTAGAGACCGGTACAGACCAGTAGAGACCAGTACAGACCAGTACAGAGCAGTACAGACCAGTAGAGACCAGTAGAGACCAGTAGAGACCAGTAGAGACCAGTACAGACCAGTACAGACCGGTACAGACCACACACTTCATAACATGTATGTTATGGACAAAAGCAATGAATCAAGGTGAGGTCAGTATCAATAACATCTTCATCATCATCTTCATCACCCTCCTGAATGTCCAGGAGCAGGTAATCACACGCACACGCACACGCACACGCGCACACACACACACACACACACACACACACACCTCATTAAGACTTTTCTAGGATCAATTATTCACGGTCTCTTCTGTCAATCAAAAATCACTACGTCCTCCTGCGTGATCAATAACCGTCAGCGTGTCACGTGGCATCGATCTATCAGCGGGAGCCGCTGCTAACGGGAGGAGACACCGGAGAATCACGGAGCTTCTTACCGGTTCCCGCTGCTGCTGGACCCGCAGATGAAGAACGGATCCTCCGCGCGCACCGAGCTGCCGCCCCCGGTAGGAAGCCGGGGCGCGTACCCGACGCAGCGCCGTGCACGACGGCCGGGATCACCAGCAGACAGGCAGACAGACAGACAGGCAGACAGACAGACAGACAGACAGACAGACAGACAGACAGGCAGGCAGACAGACAGACAGACAGACAGACAGACAGACAGACAGACAGACAGGCAGACAGACATTTTCAAATGTAAAATGAATTAGTTTTTAATAATTAAATGTTTCCAGCGTTTTGTACTGAAAGTTATTTTCCATTTAAGATCAATTTTTTCAGATAAATGTTCATTTTAAACCGAAGAACTTTCTCCTTCGTGTGGTTGAGGACAGACGTCCCCAGAAGGGACAGTCCCCTGGGGCGTCCCCAGAAGGGACAGTTCCCTGAGGCGTCCCCAGAAGGGACAGTCCTCTGAGGCGTCCCCAGAAGGGACAGTCCCCTGAGGCGTCCCCAGAAGGGACAGTCCCCTGAGGCGTCCCCCACCCCCAGACAAACCAGAACCTGGAGCCATGAAGGGAGCCCCTGGTGCCCCCCTGCAGCTCGGCCCATTGATGCTTGGATACTTGGCGCCCCCTGCTGGTGAGAAACTGCAGGTTGGGTTCAGCCTCTTCATCATTCTGTCCTGAGGAAGAGGAGGCGGCGTTCGGCTTTGTGATTGGAT
This sequence comes from Brachionichthys hirsutus, assembly GCF_040956055.1. NCBI lineage: Eukaryota > Metazoa > Chordata > Actinopteri > Lophiiformes > Brachionichthyidae > Brachionichthys > Brachionichthys hirsutus. The sequence continues at coordinate 13,705,651 of NC_090908.1, read as the reverse complement.
GAAGCCACAAACGTTTAAACGTTTACGACACAAAAAAGAACAAACAGGTGTCAATAAAGTTGATCCAAAACACACCTGGCGTTCGTCCATCAATGGACCGATCAATCAGGTATCGTTCTGGTTCTTTATTTGTTGAGGTCCGGACGCAGGATGTCAGAATAAATGATGAAGATGATGATGATGATGATAAAGAGTATTCCTACCTGTGTGATCTCACCGGACGTTACAGGAAACAACCGAATGATGACATCATAAGAAGCAGAACAACATGTTTATACGGCCAATCTCTTCTGTGATTGGCTGAGAGCTCGCGGCTCTACAGGCGTCCCTGCGTGATGTCATAACCCGGGTCTCCCATAGGAAGTTAGGAAAATCACACTGGGGCTTTTATTAGTGGGGAAAAGGTGGAAAGGGGCGTGGTTACATCCAGAAAAGGGTGTGGCTGTTCACCCACTGCAGCAGTCACGTCATCGACTCCACCCCGTCACGAATATTAAAAGCGGTGAGGAGGCGCTTAAAAAACAAACTCCTGCTGCTTCATCCACAGGAAGTAGTACTCTGACCTTTCACAATAAAACAGCAGGTTAAGACGTCCCAGAGAACCGTGACCCCTGAGGAGTCCCTCCAGAGGAACGGATGATAAAAAACCAGGGGGAGGGGCTTAAATCCACAAAGCGGCGATCAGTCCGGCCAGCAGGGGGAGCAGGTCGACCCTCAGGGGTCGCAGGCCCGAGGAACCGGAGCAGGGGTCTGAAACAAACGAGGAGGAGTTAGTTTAACAAACGAGGAGGAGTTAGTTTAACAAACGAGGAGGAGTTAGTTTAACAAACGTCACCAGAAGTTGTTGAAGCAGTTAAATCATCTTATATTTAAATGATGTTCAATGCTGTGTGTTCATGGTGCAACATGGTGAGGCACCGCCCCCGAGCGCCACGAGGCACCGCCCCCGAGCGCCACGAGGCACCGCCCCCGAGCGCCACGAGGCACCGCCCCCAAGCGCCCCGAGGGACCGCCCCCGAGCGCCACGAGGCACCGCCCCCGAGTGCCACGAGGGACCGCCACAAGGCACCGCCCCCGAGTGCCACGAGGCACCGCCCCCGAGCGCCACGAGGGACCGCCCCCGAGCGCCAAGCACTGTTACAGAGACGTGTGTCAACCAAGACAGTCCCCACACATCCAGAGACTTAAGATACTCAGGGTGAACCTCCTGCCCCCCCTGGGTGGCAGGGAACCGGGAACCGGGGGGGCAGGGTGAACCTCCTGCCCCCCCGGAGCTGGACAGCCACCTCAGTGACTTCAGCCCGGGTGAACGGGATTGGGGACAGCATCCCCGGTCCCTCCCCGGTCCCACCCCGGTCCCTCCCCGGTCCCACCCCGGTCCCCGCCGGTCCCCCCCCGGTCCCCCCCCGGTCCCCGCCGGCCGCCTCCGGAGTTCCTCAGCGTGACGGCGTCCCTTATTTCCGGGTTCGGGGTTGCATCGGAGGCCCTGCGACCACGATCTAGTTGCTCTAGGGCTACATGCTAACAGACAACACTGACCAATGGGGTTACTCCTAGAGGTGTTGGAGGGCGGGAGCTGGTGGGGGAGGGGGCAGTCTTCACAGAAGTCGGTGCAAGCGGGGCAGATCAGGGCGCCGTTGTAGACCCAGTCACGGACTCGCACGCTGACACGCAGAACTTGACCTTTACGGACGCAGACGAAGGAGCGATCCTGAACCAGCACCGTCAGACCCCGAACGGAACACGACACCTGGAAACCATGGAAACGTCTGAGTGGAGGCGGTGCCACCAGAAACCGCTAAAACTGGTGCCGGTGGTTTCAGGGTCACCTCGTAGCATCCAGAGCCCCAGTCCGGGTACGAGAGTCTCCGGGAGCACTGCTCCATGACGAAAGGCGCCTCCTGGTGGAGACACACGGAGGCCGGCCCATAAAGCTCCGCCCCATAGTTCCTCCACCAATCTGAGCACAGACAGACCAGTACAGCATTCTATCCGCAACCAGCTAACGTAGCTAGGTGCTAGCACGCAACCAGATCAGAACAGTTCCAGAACCCGAGCTGCGGATCACCTGGCTGGTTCTCCGGCGCCCTGCAGTAGGAGTTCCTCTGGTGTTCCCCCCCGAGGTTCCAGCTGAACTCCTGACTGAAGGGACAGAAGTCGGCGATCTCCACAGAGCCGCCGAACGACGAGAGCTGATCAGCAGGAACGTCCGGGATCCGGTCGAAGTACTGAAACACAGATTATTGATCGGTTGGTGATCATTTTTATTCATATTACGGGTTAAAGTGCGGTTCTGTGGGCGGGGCCTGCGTGTACCTGATAGTCCGGGGGCAGCTCCTGGGCGTACCTTTGCAGGTTGCAGACGGCCACGGCCAGCTGGTCCTGTCTGCAGGACAGCTGCAGGGGCGACGCCCTCACGCGGTCGCAGAACGGGCCCACGGAGCGACGGCTGCAACGCAAACGATCAATCAATAGCGTGATCGGGGGGTCGATCAGCCAATCCAGAACCTGGAGGTGGTTCAGCTCGGGACGTCCTCTCTACTCCAACAGGAACAGCAGCGCGTGCGGCGTGACATCACTTCCTGTGACGCCATTGGTTGAATGCTGCTAATCCCGTTAGCAGCTTGAAGCTAGTCGCGCGAGAACGTGGACGACTAAAACCTGGTGATGAGCTGCTGCTCAGTCTAGTTTAAATACTCGTATGTAGTACTTGCTGCTGTCCAAAGTGAACAAAGTACTTTATTTACTACTTGAATGTTCAAGCCTCAGAAGAGTTCATGTCAAAAAATAAAGAACTCGTCTTTACTCCTCTATCGGAGCGGGACTCGGTACCGGTCCAAAATCAAATGACTGACCGGGACATCCCTAGTGATCATCATCATCATCATCGTCATCATCATCATCATCATCATCATCGTCGTCTGAAGGAGCCGCTGGACATGGAGATCTAGAATCTGATTGGATGAAGTTCACGTGTCCAAATATGGTCGGTTGGTCGGCGGTTCTGTTCTGTCTGACCCGTTAGCGCCGTGCTAAGTCAGAACCACGTCGGACCAGCAGCCTGATAGTCACCTCTGTCTCCGTCGGTCCATCCAGAACTTGCAGCTCTTCATGACGAAGTCGCAGCCGAGCCCACGGCCCCAGTCCAGCTTCTGGGCCAGGCTGTAGTTGGCCCGGTACCAGCCGCTGTCCTCCATGAGGGCCAGCGTGAGCCGAGAGAACACTCGGTTCTGAGTGTGGGAGCCGGTCATGGCCTCGTTCTGAAGTCAAGGAGGCGCCGTGTCATGAGGAGACCGCTGAAGCCCAACAGGAGCCGGATCCAGAACCCTCACCTCCAGAAGTCTCTTCTCCCAGTGGTTCAGCTCGGTCCCGGTTCCCCCCTGGTTCTCCAGCTCCATCCCCTCCAGGATGGGACAGTTAAAATGTCTCCTCGCCTCCTCCTGGAACCAAAGACCAGAGCTCCATCACTGGACCTGAGGAGGGTTCACCTCCTCTCTGATGTTCTGATACAGAACCTCTCCAGGTGAAGGTCTGGTGCAGAACCCGCCACCTCGCCTACAGAACCCGCCGCCTCTAGACGTTATCTACAGAACCCGCCGCCTCTAGACGTTATCTACAGAACCCGCCGCCTCGCCTACAGAACCCGCCGCCTCTAGACGTTATCTACAGAACCCGCCGCCTCGCCTACAGAACCCGCCGCCTCGCCTACAGAACCCGCCGCCTCTAGACGTTATCTACAGAACCCGCCGCCTCGCCTACAGAACCCGCCGCCTCTAGACGTTATCTACAGAACCCGCCGCCTCGCCTACAGAACCCGCCGCCTCTAGACGTTATCTACAGAACCCGCCGCCTCTAGACGTTATCTACAGAACCCGCCGCCTCGCCTACAGAACCCGCCGCCTCTAGACGTTATCTACAGAACCCGCCGCCTCGCGACATCCTCTACAATGTTTTCACACGAACAAATCAAACTACGGTTCTGTGCGATCCGGACCGGTACCACCTGTGTAAGAACAGGCTTTGTGTTTTTGTTCTGTATCGAGTTCCACACCGGTCATGCCGATTGGAATTAAAGTGGTTGGTTTACTCTCGAACCAATCCAGGTGACCACGGGCTCATTACCACGACACGGGGCGTGGCCAGGACGTGGACCTGGTGTCGGACCATCTGTCCGCCCCTGATGTCCCACAATCTGCTGATCCTCCGGACGACAGCGTCGCTCCACTGGTACAGACCCAGACTGGAAGAGAGACAGGTGCAGGACGCCGTTAGACAGCCCAGACCGGCTCTTTGACTCCACCCCTTTCTCCTGGATGACATCATCATGAAAACGCCGTCCAGTATTGAAACTGATGATGTTCCAAATGACGATAAAACAACTCTAGTAGTTTCTGGTAACTTCTTGTTTCAGTTCACACATGAAACACGAACGAGGGAACACCTGTCAGCATTTAAGATTAGCCTAGCATCGCTTCAGATGCTAACCTTTCATTAGCCCAGCAACGCTTCAGATGCTAACCTTTCATTAGCCTAGCATCGCTTCAGATGCTAACCTTTCATTAGCCCAGCAACGCTTCAGATGCTAACCTTTCATTAGCAAGCAACGCTTCAGAGGCTGACCTTTCATTAGCCTAGCATCGCTTCAGATGCTAACCTTTCATTAGCCCAGCAACGCTTCAGATGCTAACCTTTCATTAGCAAGCAACGCTTCAGATGCTAACCTTTCATTAGCAAGCAACGCTTCAGAGGCTGACCTTTCATTAGCCTAGCAACGCTTCAGATGCTGACCTTTCATTAGCCTAGCAACGCTTCAGATACTGACCTTTCATTAGCCTAGCAACGCTTCAGATGCTAACCTTTCATTAGCCTAGCAACGCTTCAGAGGCTGACCTTTCATTAGCCCAGCAACGCTTCAGATGCTAACCTTTCATTAGCCTAGCATCGCTTCAGATGCTAACCTTTCATTAGCCTAGCATCGCTTCAGATGCTAACCTTTCATTAGCCCAGCAACGCTTCAGATGCTAACCTTTCATTAGCCTAGCATCGCTTCAGATGCTAACCTTTCATTAGCCCAGCAACGCTTCAGATGCTAACCTTTCATTAGCCTAGCATCGCTTCAGATGCTGATCTTTCATTAGCCCAGCAACGCTTCAGATGCTAACCTTTCATTAGCAAGCAACGCTTCAGATGCTAACCTTTCATTAGCCTAGCATCGCTTCAGATGCTGACCTTTCATTAGCCTAGCAACGCTTCAGAGGCTGACCTTTCATTAGCCTAGCAACGCTTCAGATGCTAACCTTTCATTAGCCTAGCAACGCTTCAGAGGCTGACCTTTCATTAGCCTAGCAACGCTTCAGATACTGACCTTTCATTAGCCTAGCAACGCTTCAGATGCTAACCTTTCATTAGCCTAGCAACGCTTCAGAGGCTGACCTTTCATTAGCCTAGCATCACTTCAGATGCTAACCTTTCATTGAAGGCGGGCAGACCGCTGGCGAAGCGAGGCGTTAGCGGTCTGCCCTCGTCGTCATGGTAGAAGGCAAACAGTCCTGCCGAGAAGCCCTGGAGGACAGAAACACAAACTACATCAACCAGAATGCACCAAATCTCATCAGAACAACCTCCATGAGACGTGATTAATCAGCAAGTTGGACCGCCGCCTGGACCGAGCAGCAGTCAGAACCTGACAGCGATCAATGGTTCTGACCAGAGCGTGGATGATCAATGGTTCTGACCAGAGCGTGGATGATCTCGTGTTTGACGGTCGAGAGCATCCCGTCGAACTCCTGAGGCTGAGAGGAAATCATCGCAGGACAGAGGTTGGCGTAGCCGGCTATCGGTCTGCAGGACACAGGTAGCAGGAAGACGTTTAATGCCACATTACTGCCTGAACAGGTGCTGAGACCCCGCCTTCCCCACCTGTCCAGCGCCGCCTCCAGCTGGCAGTAGGCGGCGTATGCCACGATGTTCTCCTGTCCGCAGCGCTCCGTGGTGACGCCGCTGACGTACAGCACAAAGTCAGAGCCTTCCACGCCGGGGCCGTCCGGGGGCCCCCAGGGGCCGCAAGACGTCCCCGCCTCGCTGCACACCTTACATTGCTGGGGAAGCAATGAGTGGAAGCGTCAAGAGAGCACACACCTGCAGAAACACTCAAACGTCCTAGCACGTTAGCAACGCTCAAAACATCCACCTGGATACCTGTGGAGGTAAAACACACCTGTCCTACAGGGCTCACTGTAGGACAGGTGTGTTGCACAGACACCACAACGAGGACAAAGAAGCATCGGGGTGCCAGCACGCACCTGGCTCCTGTCCCACACTCACCTCCGGTCAGGTGATCACCTGGAACCCTAACCTGCAAGCAGAACGAACCTCTAGAACCCCTCCAACGTCACAGGAGGGAGGAGCAAAGGTGCGTGCCACCTGTCCACAGGTGCAGCGCTGCCCTGCTGACAGCCCGTGTCTCGTTAGCTTGTTGACGTTATGCATTCCCTCACCTGTAGGTGGTGCTGTGGGACCGCGACCGGGCCGCAGCGGGTGACGTCTGCACAGGCGCCCTGGCAGTAACGATGAGGGTCGTCCCTCTTCCTCAGGTACCGGCTGGAGGCACATTGTCTGAGAGAAAGCAAGCAGCTCAGAGGAGATGCCCTTTGATGTCACTGCTTCCATGACATCAAAGGAACGTTCACCATGTGATGACCAAAGTTGCTTTCACACCAGAGCTTTAAACGGACCAGAGGTCGTTTCCTCGGATAGTCCGCTTCGTTTGGGCAGGTGTGAAAACGACTTGAGGTCCAACGATGAAGACAACACGACATCAAAACTATGGCTTGCTGATGGGGCAGTGGTTAGCACAGTGGCCTCACAGGGGAGGCTGCAGGTCTGATTCCTTTCTGTGTGCAGTTTGGAGCGTGTTCCGGTCCAAACTGTTCCTGGTTGTGAAAGTCGAGCTCAGAACAGGTGCACTGGTGAACTGACTGCTTACCTGCTGAGAAGCACCGGCCCCGCCCTCCTCCTCACACTGAAAGCTCTTTGCAGGTAATCAATGGCCTCAGGAAACAGCTTGTCCTGAGGACACACAGTCAGACCTGCAGTTGCTCTGATGGCCACTAGAGGCAGAAGGTGTGACTGTTGATCAGGTAAATCCGCTCAGGTTGTTTCTGCTTCCAACATCGTTTAGTTTAAAATTACATTTCTGAGGGAGGTCGTAACTGCAAAATACAACTAATTAATATTACAACATATTTTGATTTATAAAAACTACAAAATATATATTACTACTACCTTTAAAAAAAAGGTACACTGAGGTAAGCAAAAACGGTCCTCTTCTAAAAAGTGCAAATAGTAAATAAATAACTGATCACCACATCGAGAATAGAAATAAAATATGGCTCGGCGCTATCGCCATGTCCCAAATCTCACCACCAGCAGGTGGCGGTACCGTGCTAAACAACCTACCGAGAAAGGCAGAGAAGAAGAAGAAGACAGTTAAAGGTGTCTATGGTGAAACATGAAAGTAACACACTTACTTATTGTTAAGATCAAAGAAACAATAGTTTCCTTCGGGAGGATTTTCATTGATGTAATTGTTCTGGACATTCATGGAACACGTTATTAACACGTTATTAACACGTTATTAACACGTTAACAGCAACGGGCCCCACCTGACTCTGGGAGGCGGGGTCGACTCACAAGTTCATCACAGGACCAGGTAGACACAACACCAACCACACCTGTGCCCAGCTTGGAGCCGCCCCCTTCCTGTGTAGAGCATCGCTGCTCCCATGTTGTAGTTTTCTGTGACTACATAAATGGCAGCCGCCTGTTGGCGTCTCAGGTGTTACTCACCTTAACCAGCCTCCTCTTGTCTGCAGGGAGCCTGTGGAATGTAGAGACATAAAGCATGAGACAACAAAGGTCAAACCATCAAATGCTAACCCTCAGCTAACGGCTAACGGCCACCAAAACCAGGGCCTCCTGTTCATTAGTGACGAAGGTGCTGACCCAGTCCAGGTCACTAACTAACCCGGACGAGACCTGAACCCGGACCCGGACCCGGACCCCTCCCTGGTGGTCCCGAGCACGGAGGCTGCACGACTTACTGGTCGACACTGGAGTCATAGATGGTCTTGATCTTCAGCTGAAGGTCGCCGGGGGAGCTCCTCTTCGTCAAGCGCTCAGGCTTCAAGTGCACGTGATGGACAAACTAGAAAACATTGAGACAGACTGGTTTCAGCCTCGGCTCCACGGTCCTCCGGGGAACCGTGGATAAGGCCACGAACACAGGTAGCGACCTCACCTGACCTACACACCTGAGGCGGACCAGCAGACACCGGTGCTTGCTGGTCCGCTGAACCAGAGGAGCTCGTTGGAGTTTAATGCGACCCATTATTGTGTTGTTACAGAGTCCATGTGTGGACGGGAGGAAGAACATGTTCTCCAGCGGCAAGGAAAGGTTCTCCAGCAGGAAGGAAAGGATCTCTGGCAGCAAGGAAAGGTTCTCCAGCAGCAAGGAAAGGTTCTCTAGCGGCAAGGAAAGGTTCTCTAGCACTAGCAGGAAGGAAAGGTTCTCCAGCAGCAAGGAAAGGTTCTCTAGCGGCAAGGAAAGGTTCTCTAGCACTAGCAGGAAGGAAAGGATCTCTGGCAGCAAGGAAAGGTTCTCCAGCGGCAAGGACAGGTTCTCCAGCAGGAAGGACAGGTTCTCCAGCAGGAAGGAAAGGTTCTCCAGCAGGAAGGAAAGGTTCTCCAGCAGCAAGGACAGGTTCTCTAGCAGCAAGGAAAGATTCTCCAGCAGGAAGGACACGTTCTCTAGCAGGAAGGACATGTTCTCTAGCAGGAAGGAAAGGTTCTCCAGCAGGAAGGAAAGGTTCTCCAGCAGGAGGGAAAGGTTCTCTAGAACTAGCAGGAAGGAAAGGTTCTCCAGCAGCAAGGAAAGGTTCTCTAGCAGCAAGGAACGGTTCTCTGGCAGCAAGGAACGGTTCTCTGGCAGGAGGGAAAGGTTCTCCACCAGGAGGGAAAGGTTCTCCAGCAGGAGGGAAAGGTTCTCCAGCAGGAAGGAAAGGTTCTCTAGCAGCAAGGAAAGGTTCTCTAGCAGCAAGGAAAGGTTCTCTGGCAGCAAGGAACGGCTCTCTAGCAGCAAGGAACGGTTCTCTAGCAGCAAGAAAAGGTTCTCTGGCAGCAAGGAACGGTTCTCTAGCAGGAAGGAACGGTTCTCCAGCAGGAAGGAAAGGTTCTCCAGCAGGAAGGAAAGGTGTTAGAAAGCCCATATTATTAGTTTGGCGTTGCACGGCTCACAGACGCGTCTCCAGCCGATAATTGTTCGTTCTGACGTAAATGGTCACATATCCCACGTTCGTGAACGCACCATAGTTCTCCGACGCCTTTGAATGCATCATCTCCGTGTGCAGCGTTCAAGCTGGAAATAGTTTCACTTTCCACACACGGTAGAACGCCTCTTACCGCGGCTTGTCTGTCTTAAGAGATAACGGCTACTTCCTTCCGGTCAGCGCTGTGAAGATCACATGCCAGAAGACCACAGCAAAATAAAACCACCTGAAGTTGGACGTCCGTGTCCGTGTCCTTTAATGGGGACACTCCTCCATCACACCACCAGCATTCCCGGAAGACAACCCTCTCTTCCTTTTAAAAGGTTCTCTAGAACTAGCAGCAAGGAAAGGTTCTCTCGCGTTCTCAAGGCTGAGCTTCATCTTCATCTTCATCAGGCTTCAGCTACACACGATTGGAAGAGAACGCGGATTGATGAAGAGTGTCGCACCAATGTCGTTAGCTAGCTGCGTTAGCTAGAGCATTAGCGTTAACGTGAGGGGGTGCTAGGCTAGGCTAGCTCACAGCTAACTCACCTCATCGGGAGGCGGGGCTCGGTGTTTGCACGCCCCGTGGCAGCTCGCTAACACCGCCAGGATGGAGAGGACGACGGTCGGGCCGAGGACCCGGGACACGGACGGCTCCATCCCCGGAGCGGTCCGACCAGAACAGAACCCCCGTCGCCCTGGGCCTCTCGGTGCTCGTTCCATTCATCGCTTGAACGGTGAATCCGGTACACGGTCGTCTAGTCCCGGTTTGTTTTTGAGCGTCAGCTGAGAGGGGGTCGGGCTCAGAGATCGTCTCTAAAGTGGAGGAGCGACTGTCATCTCGGCGGTTAGCTCCAAAGATCGTGTGTATTGGGGGTCACACTCACACTTAATGTTTGCTTTACTCCAGCTCATATCTATTGGAGCATTAAAAGGGAACTTCCGCATCATAATCTTACCCGGATGTCTCTGACAGGCCTCAGAGCACAGACCTCCCCCAAGCAGCTCGCTCCCCTCCCGTCCACACGGTGATCTGGATCAGCACCAGAAGGTTCTAGGTGGTTCTTGGTATCTTTATACACCAACATGAAAAGTCAAAGTGAATCAGAGCTGATGTTTAACTGATTCTTAATCCATAAATGGGTTTAATGTTTAAATGTAATATTTGTTCCTGACCTCATTCTGGATCAGAACCAGAAGACCTGTTTCATGATGGTTCATACCGGACCCCTTTATGACTGGGATCTTTGGTGAGTAAATTTAATGCAGATTTTACAAAACGTGATTTTTTTTTTCAAGCCTCTATTATAACGAAATGGGAAAATCCTGATTTTTAAAAATCCAGATGGGAATCCGGATCACTCAGAATTTAATGGGTCCAAGTTAGACCAGGACCATCTTCAGAGTTTATTAAAATCGAGATCCATCCAGCAGTTTTTCTGTAATCCCGCTAACAAACAGCGTCAACAACAGAACCTCCTTGGAGGTAAAAAAAAAAAAAAAAACCAAATGATGTTATTTATAGTTGGGGGCGGGGCACAAAATGTTTTTTCTTTCCTGGGGGGGGTAGCAGAAAATAATTGAGAAGCACTGGGCTAATCTGAGCCTCATTGGTTCTTGCTCCAACGACCTTGACGTTTAAAAGTTCTGCTCTGTTGGCAGAAGGGAAGCCACAAACTCAAACTCCCAGAATCCACTGCAGCTCCTGTTAAGTGGTATTAAGCTCATTTTCCTCCGGCCGACCTTTTCTTGATGTCTGCTGTTTAGCACAGCCTACATACATGCTACCGGGTTAGCACAGCCTGCATCCGTGCTACCGGGTTAGCACAGCCTGCATCCGTGCTACCGGGTTAGCACAGCCTGCATCCGTGCTACCGGGTTAGCACAGCCTGCATACGTGCTACCGCGTTAGCACAGCCTGCATACATGCTACCGGGTTAGCACAGCCTACATACGTGCTACCGGGTTAGCACAGCCTGCATCCGTGCTACCGGGTTAGCACAGCCTGCATCCATGCTACCGGGTTAGCACAGCCTACATCCGTGCTACCGGGTTAGCACAGCCTACATACGTGCTACCGGGTTAGCACAGCCTGCATCCATGCTACCGGGTTAGCACAGCCTACATACGTGCTACCGGGTTAGCACAGCCTGCATCCATGCTACCGGGTTAGCACAGCCTGCATACGTGCTACCGGGTTAGCACAGCCTGCATACGTGCTACCGGGTTAGCACAGCCTGCATACGTGCTACCGGGTTAGCACAGCCTGCATACGTGCTACCGGGTTAGCACAGCCTACATACGTGCTACCGGGTTAGCACAGCCTGCATACGTGCTACCGGGTTAGCACAGCCTGCATCCGTGCTACCGGGTTAGCACAGCCTGCATCCGTGCTACCGGGTTAGCACAGCCTACATACGTGCTACCGGGTTAGCACAGCCTGCATCCGTGCTACCGGGTTAGCACAGCCTGCATACGTGCTACCGGGTTAGCACAGCCTGCATACGTGCTACCGGGTTAGCACAGCCTGCATACGTGCTACCGGGTTAGCACAGCCTGCATACATGCTACCGGGTTAGCACAGCCTGCATCCATGCTACCGGGTTAGCACAGCCTGCATACATGCTACCGGGTTAGCACAGCCTGCATACATGCTACCGGGTTAGCACAGCCTGCATACGTGCTACCGGGTTAGCACAGCCTGCATACGTGCTACCGGGTTAGCACAGCCTGCATACGTGCTACCGGGTTAGCACAGCCTGCATACGTGCTACCGGGTTAGCACAGCCTACATACGTGCTACCGGGTTAGCACAGCCTGCATACGTGCTACCGGGTTAGCACAGCCTGCATCCGTGCTACCGGGTTAGCACAGCCTGCATCCGTGCTACCGGGTTAGCACAGCCTACATACGTGCTACCGGGTTAGCACAGCCTACATACGTGCTACCGGGTTAGCACAGCCTGCATCCGTGCTACCGGGTTAGCACAGCCTGCATATGTGCTACCGGGTTAGCACAGCCTGCATACGTGCTACCGGGTTAGCACAGCCTGCATACGTGCTACCGGGTTAGCACAGCCTGCATACATGCTACCGGGTTAGCACAGCCTGCATCCATGCTACCGGGTTAGCACAGCCTGCATACATGCTACCGGGTTAGCACAGCCTGCATACATGCTACCGGGTTAGCACAGCCTGCATACATGCTACCGGGTTAGCACAGCCTGCATACATGCTACCGGGTTAGCACAGCCTGCATACGTGCTACCGGGTTAGCACAGCCTGCATCCGTGCTACCGGGTTAGCACAGCCTGCATCCGTGCTACCGGGTTAGCACAGCCTGCATCCGTGCTACCGGGTTAGCACAGCCTGCATCCGTGCTACCGGGTTAGCACAGCCTGCATACGTGCTACCGGGTTAGCACAGCCTGCATACATGCTACCGGGTTAGCACAGCCTGCATACATGCTACCGGGTTAGCACAGCCTGCATACATGCTACCGGGTTGACTCGTGTCATCCAACGTCCCGTGAAGCGACCGGCTTGTTCTGGAGTCCTTCTTCACCACCTCGGATGGAGGTCTGGACTCTGAGGGCGTTCAGTTCTTTACTGTATCCGTCTGAAAGCGAAGGTCATCCTCACACATATCGAAGATGTTCTGTTAGTGCCACTCGTGGTGAGGTGATCCGGTCCAGACCAGGTGGACAGCGGGAAGGAATCGGACCACAGACACACTGACATTCTCAGGCTTTATTTTTCTCTTTGTTCTATTGTTTTACAGGAGCTTAAATATCTTACAGAGCGAGAACATCCGTCTGGTTATTTACAAGATTTAAGAAATGACATGTCGAGAGGAGGAGCGAGGAGGAACGAGGAGGGCGGGACATTCTGAATAACCATCGTCCTGACATCAGAAACCGAATGAGAAGCCGCGGCGTGTCGTTCCTAAGCCGTCAACGAAGAGAACCGAACGGAACCGAAGAGTCTGCATCAAAGCAAGAGGAAAAGCAATCGAACCAGGAAGCTAAACGTAGAACCCGCAGTGACCCGATGACATCTCCAGAGACCCAGCTGCCCCGTTAGCTAACATCAACGCCGGCTCACGCTACAGAGGTCAGCGAATCAGACGCATCCTTCAGCAGAGCGACAACTCAGAACATCTCCAGGAACATTCATTCAGACTCCAGAGACCTGAATCCACCAGAGCCCTGAATCCACCAGAGCCCTGAATCCACCAGAGACCTGAATCCACCAGAGACCTGAATCCACCAGAGACCTGAATCCACCAGAGCCCTGAATCCACCAGAGCCCTGAATCCACCAGAGCCCTGAATCCACCAGAGACCTGAATCCACCAGAGCCCTGAATCCACCAGAGACCTGAATCCACCAGAGACCTGAATCCACCAGAGACCTGAATCCACCAGAGCCGGAGGTCCACAGAGGAGGACGAGGTCTAAACTGATCCAGTCTTCTGATGGCCTCCTCTTCGTCACTCCGGATGCATTCAATAACGCGGGAACAGACGGCGCCATAAAATGCATCTCTTTGTAACAGTTAACTTGAGCTAAAGTTAGCGTCTCTTTGTAGCAGCGCAGCTAATGTTGCTAGTTGTAACTGTTCCCCATTAAAACTAATGTTAGCATGCTAGCATGCTAGCAGAACACCACCATCACGACCTGCAGCCGATTCACAGACGGATCAGTGCTGGACGGAACTGAGGCAGCCTCCACCATTCGGAACCAAACTGGATCCAGAACCTTCTGCCTCTGAGGCGGACCTCGTTGAGGAGGGTCAGCTGCTGGATGCTTCTACGCCCGGCAGCTGAAGGAGGTGTGGGATACCTGGATACTGTGACGCCGTCACGTCCATGCAGTGTTAAAGAAAACTAAATGTCTGAGGTGGGGGGGGACAGGGGGCGCTGGAGGTGAGGACAGGAGACGAACACGGAGTGCTGGCTGAGGACGTCGAGGTGTCTCAGATGGGGAGCTGGAAGGTGATGTCAACTTGGGCTTCTTTAGCCAGCGAGACGATTTCGGAGAGTTTCACCACCTGTGGGCACAGAAGAGACACCTGGTCAACCACTGTCGCTAACGTTAGCACGTCTCACCTGAGAAACACCTGGTCAACCACTGTCGCTAATGTTAGCACGTCTCACCTGAGAAACACCTGGTCAACCACTGTTGCTAACGTTAGCACGTCTCACCTGAGAAACACCTGGTCAACCACTGTCGCTAACGTTAGCACGTCTCACCTGTGAAACACCTGGTCAACCACTGTAGCTAACGTTAGCATGTCTCACCTGAGAAAGGTCTGCTCAACCACTGTAGCTAACGTTAGCACGTCTCACCTGAGAAAGGTCTGGTCAACCACTGTAGCTAATGTTAGCACGTCTCACCTGAGAAACACCTGGTCAACCACTGTCGCTAACGTTAGCACGTCTCACCTGAGAAAGGTCTGCTCAACCACTGTAGCTAACGTTAGCACGTCTCACCTGAGAAAGGTCTGGTCAACCACTGTAGCTAATGTTAGCACGTCTCACCTGAGAAACACCTGGTCAAGCACTGTTGCTAACGTTAGCACATCTCACCTGAGAAACACCTGGTCAACCACTGTAGCTAACGTTAGCACGTCTCACCTGAGAAACACCTGGTCAACCACTGTAGCTAACGTTAGCACGTCTCACCTGAGAAACACCTGGTCAACCACTGTCGCTAACGTTAGCACGTCTCACCTGAGAAACACCTGGTCAACCACTGTCGCTAACGTTAGCACGTCTCACCTGTGAAACACCTGGTCAACCACTGTAGCTAACGTTAGCACGTCTCACCTGAGAAAGGTCTGCTCAACCACTGTAGCTAACGTTAGCATGTCTCACCTGAGAAAGGTCTGCTCAACCACTGTAGCTAACGTTAGCACGTCTCACCTGAGAAAGGTCTGGTCAAACATGTCTACCCTCGGTGCGTAGCCCCTACTGTGTTGCTGCCCTCTTGTGGCTGCTATTACTGGTCGTTTTGATGTTTCAGCAGTGCATGGTCCAAATGCCTCCTACGTTTAACAGGAACGGAACGGACAGAACCCTTTCTGGATTCGGGCTCTTTCCTACCATCTTTGCAGCTTCGTCCAGATCGTCGCAGGCCAAGATCTTCAGAGGACTGGCAGCAATCAGCGCTTTGGCATCGTCCACTCTTGTTCCTTCAACACAGAACACAAACGCCATAAACGACAGAGACAGAGCAGGGAACCTCTGTCCATAAAGACGAGAGACAGAGGCCCGTAAAGAAGAGACAGAGGCCCGTAAAGAAGAGAGACAGAGGCCCGTAAAGAAGAGACAGAGGCCCGTAAAGAAGAGAGACAGAGGCCCGTAAAGAAGAGACAGAGGCCCGTAAAGAAGAGACAGAGGTCCGTAAAGAAGAGAGACAGAGGCCCGTAAAGAAGAGAGACAGAGGCCCGTAAAGAAGAGACAGAGGTCCGTAAAGAAGAGAGACAGAGGTCCATTAAGAAGAGAGACAGAGGCCCGTACAGAAGAGAGACAGAGGTCCGTACAGAAGAGAGACAGAGGTCCGTACAGAAGAGAGACAGAGGTCCGTTAAGAAGAGAGACAGAGGTCCGTTAGGAAGAGAGACAGAGGTCCGTACAGAAGAGAGACAGAGGTCCGTTAAGAAGAGAGACAGAGGTCCGTACAGAAGAGAGACAGAGGTCCGTTAAGAAGAGAGACAGAGGTCCGTTAGGAAGAGAGACAGAGGTCCGTACAGAAGAGAGACAGAGGTCCGTTAAGAAGAGAGACAGAGGTCCGTTAAGAAGAGAGACAGAGGTCCGTTAAGAAGAGAGACAGAGGCCCGTACAGGAGAAATTAATCGCATTCTTCCTCGGATTCTTTTATAGAGATGGTTCCGGACTTCCAGATCTTTCTGGTAGTGAACCTGAAAACCTTCCCAGAGAGTGTTCGACCTTGTAATCGCACAACGATGGGGATCTTGAGGTCCAGGTCTATCACAGCCATGATGATGCCTTTAGCGATGACATCACACCTCATGATGCCTCCAAAGATGTTGACCAGGATGGCCTGAACCTGAATGACATCACCACAATTGAAAATCCAACAACAAACAACTTCCTGTAACTGCCCCTCACCGCCCCCCTTACCTTCCTGTCAGAGGTGATGAGCTTAAAGGCCTCTGTCACCTGTTGAGTTGTAGCTCCTCCCCCCACATCCAAGAAGTTGGCTGGTGTCCCGCCGTGGAGTTTGATGATGTCCATGGTGGCCATGGCCAGACCCGCTCCATTTACTAGTAATAAGAGCAAAGGACGGGGTGGAGTGAGGAAGGCTGGAGACACGGCGTGTTCTCCGACCAATCACAATCCCACCCTGCTTAAACGGGAACATGAGGTTACGGCCAACGAGAACCGGAACGAGAACCGGAACGAGAACCGGATCTCGTTGTATTCCACGATGCAATGACAACGAAGGCTTTCTATTCCATTTCTGTCATGTGTCGGGGTGGAGACCATGAAGAGGAGAGATCTCAATGTTTACGCTCCTGGATTTGATCTGGATCTGGATCTGGATCTGGATCCTGGCCCTTTAAATGCCTCTACGGTGGTAAAGAGGGGCGGGTCCAAACTGCAGCCCCAACTCTGGTTCTGTCCTACCCAGACAGCCGATGGTGCCGTCCAGCCCGATGTAGTTGAGGTCGGCCTTGGCGGCCTGCCGGTCCCGCGGGTCCTCCTGGGTCCAGTCCTGCATGCTGAAGACCTTCTTCTGCCGGTACTCTGCATTGGAGTCAAAGTTGATCTTGGCATCCATGCACATCACTGTGGAGCAGACAGGACACGATCGGGTCAGAACAAGGTCTACAGGCCACACCGAGGGGGGGTCATCGGCCTACCGGAACCAGAGGAGTCCTCCACCATGGGGTTGATCTCCACCATGGAGGCGTCGTACTGGATGAACAGCTGGTAAAGTTTCACCATGTTCTCCGCCGCCTCGGTCACCAGCGCAGCCGGGAAGCCCATCTTCTGAGCAACCTGCAGGGACAAGGGCTCAGGAAGCAGCTCCAGAAGGTCCCAGACCCCGTCCCAGACCAGGTCCCAGAGCCCGTCCCAGACCCCGTCCCAGACCCCGTCCCAGACCAGGTCCCAGAACCCGTCCCAGACCAGGTCCCAGACCAGGTCCCAGAACCCGTCCCAGACCCCGTCCCAGACCCCGTCCCAGACCAGGTCCCAGAACCCGTCCCAGACCAGGTCCCAGACCAGGTCCCAGACCCCGTCCCAGACCAGGTCCCAGACCAGGTCCCAGACCCCGTCCCAGACCAGGTCCCAGACCAGGTCCCAGACCCCGTCCCAGACCCCGTCTCAGACCCCGTCCCAGACCAGGTCCCAGACCAGGTCCCAGACCCCGTCCAATCAGCCCTGCTGTCACTATGACAACAGACACACCCAATATCGTTACGTGTAGTCCCCGTCTCTCCTCTGGACATGTCCAAACCATCAACGTCTGTCCTCTGACCTTCACTGTCCCTCTTATTGTCTCATGTCTAATTCTGTCCAACCTGGTCCCCCCCTGTTCATCCTCTCATAACTTGAAGGATCTGAAGACGAACACAGCCTTCCTGTTCCTCTTCCTCGGTCCCCCCCGATCATTGATCTACCTTGACGGCCTGCTCCATCTTAACCCCCCCCCCCCGATCATTGATCTACCTTGACGGCCTGCTCCATCTTAACCCCCCCCCGATCATTGATCTACCTTGACGGCCTGCTCCATCTTAACCCCCCCCCCCGATCATTGATCTACCTTGACGGCCTGCTCCATCTTAACTCCCCCCCCGATCATTGATCTACCTTGACGGCCTGCTCCATCTTAACTCCCCCCCCGATCATTGATCTACCTTGACGGCCTGCTCCATCTTAACTCCCCCCCCGATCATTGATCTACCTTGACGGCCTGCTCCATCTTAACTCCCCCCCCGATCATTGATCTACCTTGACGGCCTGCTCCATCTTAACCCCCCCCGATCATTGATCTACCTTGACGGCCTGCTCCATCTTAACCCCCCCCCCGATCATTGATCTACCTTGACGGCCTGCTCCATCTTAACCCCCCCCCCGATCATTGATCCACCTTGACGGCCTGCTCCATCTTAACCCCCCCCCGATCATTGATCTACCTTGACGGCCTGCTCCATCTTAACCCCCCCCCGATCATTGATCTACCTTGACGGCCTGCTCCATCTTAACCCCCCCCCGATCATTGATCTACCTTGACGGCCTGCTCCATCTTAACCCCCCCCCGATCATTGATCTACCTTGACGGCCTGCTCCATCTTAATTCCCTCCACGATGTCGATCGGCTCCTTCACGATGGCGTCAGGATTCTCTGCTGCAACGTCTTCGATGTTCACGCCTCCCTGTGAGCTGCCAATCAGCACGGGTCCCTGCGAGACAGAGGAGGAGCCATGAGGAACCCGGCCGGCCTACTCCAGACTGGACCAGAACCTGCTCAGGGTGTTCCGGTCCACTGTCGATCTGACACGCCCGTAAACGCTGCAGCTGCTTCCCATTGGACGGCCCCCTGAACACCTAGGAAACCTTCTCCTGTCTATTATGGGATGGGCTGTTCCTCCATTGATCCATGACAGACACGTATAATAATTAGCATTTATTGATTTGCTGTCGGGACATTAACGAACATTTTATTTTTTTAATGACCAGCCCCCCCGCCAGATGGTACAGGCCAAATAGTAACAGTAAATACACAGACCATAATACACACAGTACTACAACACAGACGGCTAGTGGCCCGTGGACGGGGGCGGCCCTCGGCTAGTGGCCCGTGGGCGGGGCCGGCCCGCGGCTAGTGGCCCTCGGCTAGCGGCCGGCCCGCGGCTAGTGGGCGGGGGCGGCCCTCGGCTAGTGGCCCGTGGGCGGGCCGCGGCTAGTGGCCCCTGGGCGGGGGCGGCCCTCGGCTAGTGGCCCGTGGGCGGGGGCGGCCCTCGGCTAGTGGCCCGTGGGCGGGGGCGGCCCTCGGCTAGCAGCCCTCGGCTAGTGGCCCGTGGACGGGGGCGGCCCTCGGCTAGTGGCCCGTGGGCGGGGGCGGCCCTCGGCTAGCGGCCCTCGGCTAGCGGCCCTTGGCTAGCGGCCCTCGGCTAGTGGCCCGTGGACGGGGGCGGGCCGCGGCTAGTGGCCCCTGGGCGGGGGCGGCCCTCGGCTAGTGGCCCGTGGGCGGGGGCGGCCCTCGGCTAGTGGCCCGTGGGCGGGGGCGGGCCGCGGCTAGTGGCCCGTGGACGGGGGCGGCCCTCGGCTAGTGGCCCGTGGGCGGGGGCGGCCCTCGGCTAGCGGCCCTCGGCTAGCGGCCCTCGGCTAGTGGCCCGTGGACGGGGGCGGGCCGCGGCTAGTGGCCCCTGGGCGGGGGCGGCCCTCGGCCGGTTTGAAGAAAGCAGCTGCTGGTCGTGTTCTCTCACCTGGAACGATCTCTCCATGGTGATGGCGAAGTAGTACTCTCTTCGTGGGTACCTGCGCTCGCAGATGAACACCTGGTTGCAGATACGCCCCGCCTCCCCAGTCTGCTTGGTGTACAGCTTTCGACCAATCATCTGGGAGGAAATGTCCCGGGCCTCTTCTGGCCTGAGGAGGAGACCTTCACGGTTCAATTCTAAAATGAGATCTTTAACGATCACGAAGACGAGAGAGAGAATATGGAGTCTTCAGGACATTAACTCTTGGATGACCAGGAACTACTACCGTACTTTCTTCTTGTCCTTCTCCACTTCACCCTGTCCTTTGCATCGTCCTCCCCAACACCAGCCACTCTCATGTCCTCCCTCACTACGTCCATGTCTCTTCTCCTGGGTCGTCCTCTAGTCCTGCTCCCTGGCAGTTCCATCCTCAGCATCCTTCTACCGATATAGTCCCCGTCTCTCCTCTGGACATGTCTCTCTCTCCTCAACCCAGCCAGTCCAGACAGATGGCCATCCACTATGAGTCGTAGGTTCTGTCCAAGTTTTCTGCCTGTTAAAGGGACGTTTTCCTTGCCTCCGTCTCCAAAGTACTTGGACAGTTGGGTTGTCTGTCCCTGCAGGACTCGTTGGGTTCTGTCTGTCCCTGCAGCACTCGTTGGGTTCTGTCTGTCCCTGCAGCACTCGTTGGGTTCTGTCTGTCCCTGCAGCACTCGTTGGGTTCTGTCTGTCCCTGCAGCACTCGTTGGGTTCTGACTGTCCCTGCAGCACTCGTTGGGTTCTGTCTGTCCCTGCAGCACTCGTTGGGTTCTGACTGTCCCTGCAGCACTCGTTGGGTTCTGTCTGTCCCTGCAGCACTCGTTGGGTTCTGTCTGTCCCTGCAGCACTCGTTGGGTTCTGTCTGTCCCTGCAGCACTCGTTGGGTTCTGTCTGTCCCTGCAGCACTCGTTGGGTTCTGACTGTCCCTGCAGCACTCGTTGGGTTCTGTCTGTCCCTGCAGCACTCGTTGGGTTCTGTCTGTCCCTGCAGCACTCGTTGGGTTCTGACTGTCCCTGCAGCACTCGTTGGGTTCTGTCTGTCCCTGCAGCACTCGTTGGGTTCTGTCTGTCCCTGCAGCACTCGTTGGGTTCTGTCTGTCCCTGCAGCACTCGTTGGGTTCTGACTGTCCCTGCAGCACTCGTTGGGTTCTGTCTGTCCCTGCAGCACTCGTTGGGTTCTGACTGTCCCTGCAGCACTCGTTGGGTTCTGTCTGTCCCTGCAGCACTCGTTGGGTTCTGACTGTCCCTGCAGCACTCGTTGGGTTCTGTCTGTCCCTGCAGCACTCGTTGGGTTCTGTCTGTCCCTGCAGCACTCGTTGGGTTCTGACTGTCCCTGCAGCTCTCGTTGGGTTCTGTCTGTCCCTGCAGCACTCGTTGGGTTCTGTCTGTCCCTGCAGCACTCGTTGGGTTCTGTCTGTCCCTGCAGCACTCGTTGGGTTCTGTCTGTCCCTGCAGCACTCGTTGGGTTCCGTTTGTCCCTGCTACTCGTGTAAAGTTCCTTGAGACGACTTCCTGTTATAGAAATAAAACTGACTTTAATTGGTTGGAATCGTCTGGCTGATGAGGACACGGTGACGCCAGCGCTCCTCAAACTAGCGAGCTCTTCCCTGGTTGCTACGTCTTTTATGCAGAACCAGGAGACAAACAGGAAGTGGAACAAAGGAGGAAAGAGCAGATTATTTCTGGATTACTTACGAGTAAACGATCCTCACTCCTCCCTTCAGTCCACCCTCAAACGTCCCCTTCCCTCTGCCTCCAGCCAGAACCTGAGCTTTCACCACCAGATCCTTGGAGCCTAAGACCAACAGATCAGTCCATCAGCATGAATGATGTCTCACACACCTTTATACAGGTGAGGCTGTGGGATCCATAGCTTTCCTAATGACAGTTCAGAACACAGTGCTAATTCATATCCACTCTGTTAGCCATCCTGTTCCTGTCTCCTAACCGTTGGGGACACAGGGGACTGTTCCTGTCTCCTAACCGTTGGGGGACACAGGGGACTGTTCCTGTCTCCTAACCGTTGGGGGACACAGGGGACTGTTCCCGTCTCCTAACCGTTGGGGACACAGGGGAGATCCGTCTTTTCCAGAGCCGAAGGTAAACGACGAGACAGTGATGCTAACTCAGAGGATTTGTTTTTACCTGAAGGTTCCAGGTAACATGGTCAGCCTGGAGCTCTTTCCAACAGACGCTCTCTCTCTGTCGGCATGGCGACGCAGCTAACACAGAGACACCAACCACAACGACCGACTCGAGATTCCTCCCGTCCATTTTCTAACAGGCCGCCGCTAACAGGCCTCCGCTAACAGGCCTCCGCTAACAGGCCTCCGCTAACAGGCCTCCGCTAACAGGCCGCCGCTAACAGGCCGCCGCTAACAGGCCGCCGCTAACAGGCCGCCGCTAACAGGCCGCCGCTAACAGGCCGCCGCTAACAGGCCTCCGCAAGCGTTTGACGTTACACCCAGAATGCCTTGCAACTTAAACAACAATGGCGACCTAATGTTTATACATAAATCTAAATAATGGAAAGAAATTCTGAAATGTTAATCTTCTGTAGAGCAAAATGCAGTAGTCCCTCGATATAATGCGGTTCATTTTCCGCGACTTCGCTGCTTCGCGGAGTTTTTTATTGCAATTTCAGATATTTTTTTTTGCACTTGAACGCGCCTCGAAAAGGCGCAAGGACGAAGAGGCGCGGTCGGAGGAACTGTGAAATACGCGCGAGTCGCTATTAATCATTTCTCATGCGTTCAACCTCGTAGGTTGATCATTAAAATTAAATTCGTTATTTCTAAAATTTATCATATTTATTTGTTAAGCGTTTGTTTTATAGCGCTCTTATTCTCTGTGTGAAAAGAGGCTTTTATTTTGTAGGAGCATAAACGTCACGTCCCTTTTGGGTTTTGTTTCTTCCTGTTGCTACATGTAGCCGCTGCCGCTCCGCTGTGCTAAGCTATCCAATAAAGCAGCATGAGAGGCTAAAGACAGCACGAGTAGAATATTTGTTCTTCTGCACTCCAAGCGGCTCTTTCCTCGACCTCAGAGCCGGCTCTAGGCATAGACGAACTAGGCGGTCGCCTAGGGCGCCACCAGCTGGAGGGGGCGCCACTCCAAGTCTCGAAAAAAAATTATTTAAAAAGAAAGAAAATAAACTAACAATAGTTATAATTTATAGCCCCAACGGGCGCCCTTTTCTCATGCTCTGCCTAGAAAATAAAAAACAAAAAATACAGAAAAAAATTAAAAACAACCCCCCCCCCCCCTCTCGTTGTTGGTCATTCTTGGTATGACCTGAAACACAATGCCTTGACCGTCCAAGGAGAGGGGGGGGCGATTTATCAGCGCGCACCTCAGCTAGACCGAGACAGTTGCTGCTGCAGAGGAGCTTCTCCAAACTAAAGCTAATAAAAACTGACCTGAGATCCACGATGTCACAAGAGCGTCTCAATGGACTTGCTTTAATAAGCATAAATCATGAGCTTTCAGACGGGTATCATTTGATGATACCATCGATGCCTTTGCTGCAAGGAAGTCCAGACGTGTAACATTTTAAATGTAAGCTATCATGCTAAATTATTTGTGTTCTGACTGTTTTGCATTGTTTGTGTGGAAGCTGTCAGGACTTTTAATTTCCTCTTAATCTGAACAGTAACACTGTTTTATCTCTGTTTATTTATTTTATTTTATTTTATTATTTGTATTGTATAGCGTGTGCTAGTTGTCTTGAAGAATAATTAAACTTTTAAGGTCCGTCATATGGCTGTTGTTATTAATGTTTTATATATATAATGTTTGCCGTGTATGGGGGGGGGGGGGGGGGCACCAAAATGGCTCTGCTCGACCTGCACGCCTTAACACTATTAACAGGAAAACGTTTACTGTACGTACTATATATTTATATTTAGTTCTGAAAAGGTTTTGATCTTTGGTTTCATTCTATAATCCTGAAACAATCTATTTAGATTAATGCCTGTTAAACGTGTATAAAGTGTGTGGTGAGGGGTTTTACAGCCTTAAAACATTTATGTACATGTATAATAATTAAAATAAATAAAGATCACTACATTGCGGATTTCACTTATTGCGGGTTCTTTTTGGAACGTAACCCCCGCGGAGAAGGCGGGACTACTGTACATCAAAGAGCCAACATGCCATTATAGTCGGGGTTCTTGTGGTACCGCCAACAGAACTAGCAGCCCAGCCCAGAAGGTCGGAACCGGACAGGTCAGATGAAGAATCAAAGGAAGCAGGAGGAGGAGGACATACCGTCGGCTCCTCCCATCCTTGACCTTACAAGGTGGGTCACCTGAGCCCACTGGAGCAGGAGGCTATGATTAGCCTCCAGCTGTGCCACTGCAGATCCACAAAGGTCAGAAGAACAGAACCGGTGGAGGTTCTGAGCCGGACTCACCGATCCGCCTGGCCACGGCGTACGCCTCCTCCGAGGAGCCGGCCACCACGCCGGCAGGGACGGCGATGCCGGCCTCCTTCAGGAGCCCGATGCTCATGTACTCGTGGAGGGACAGACTCCTCTGCTGCCGGAACACGTGGGCCCCGACCAGACCCGCAGAACCACCTAGAACCTGGAGAACGGGAGTTAGCACTGCACCCATCCTGACTTTCACCAGATCACGTGACTCACAACGACCAATGGGAGCCTCTACGTCCTCACACATTCTAATGTCCCTCTGACCCAACCCGAGCCCGGAACCCATTCAGAACCAGAACCTCTGGCCCCCTCCAGCTTCTCCAGAGAGACTGAGAAATAAATAAAACCAAAACCGGTTCTCTTCATCCACCAAAGAGAGAATCCATTAGATTAAGGTTCTGATCATTGATGGTTCTGCTCTGGATCCTGGTTCCGCCGGGTCCATCCTAACGGAACCGACCAGCAGCCAGGTCAGGTGTTGAACTCGAGCAGGCACCCGATGGGGCTTCCTCTCCAGAACCTTCTCAGAACCGGTTTGTCCCACATAGAATCACACAAATCCGGACCAAGGACCCGAAGGACCCGAAGGGGGTCAGGTGGTCTTCACAGAGGAACCAGAACCGCCCCCCGTGCCTCGGCAGACCCTGCACACCCCGGGCTGGTTCCGTCGCTATGACTACCAGAGACCCAGGACAGGTGGAGGCAGAACCACACCAGTTGGACCACGTCCCGGTGAGGACTCAGGTCTTCTGCTCGGAACCATTCAGGTTTATTGTTGCGTTTGATCCTCCTTGTGGGCGGGGCAAACCCTCGGCGTCACACACAGTAACACAACGCGCCCCGCCCGTGGCCCGTCCTTGGTCTCGGTGCTCGGGGGGGTCACAGTCGGTGTCCCTCCCCGCATCAGCTGCGCCTTTCGGCCGCGCGCACACCGGGGCCGGGTCACCGCTAGCGACAGCTAGCTGCGCTAACACGCTAACGCTAGCAAGTTAGCCAAACACTGCTACCTCCGTGGAGACGGCGCTAATGTCAAACCTGACCCCGTGAGTTCAGGGACGCGCCACGGAGCCCCCCCGCGCCCCCCCGCCCCCCCCCCCACGGACACCTTCGCTTCCAGGTGGGCCCAGACTCACCTTCGCCGCGGAGCTGAGGCTGTTTCTGGCCGCAGAGGTTCTCAGGCTCGCTGTCAAACGGCCGCAGAGCAGGGACGCCGCCATGTCGCCCTCTCAAGTGAAGAGGCTTGTGCGCATGCGCGATGAACTGGAGCGTCCACGTCACTGACGCCGCCTCCCCTCAGCCCGGAATCATCCGAACACTCACCGAGGCGCTCAGGTGTGGTTCAGGTGTTACCAGCATTATTAGGAGCTGTAGCTGACACGCCCCTAACGGTGACGTCGCTCCTGCTCAGAACTCAGATAATAAAGACACATTTACGAAGGGCCGGGGGGGGGCAGAGTAGAGTACTAGTACTACTAGTACACACTAAGTACTAGTCAAAGTATTCCAGCTGCAGTTCTGCTTTATTTATTGAATACTTGTTTCAGAAACAATACTGTAATGAATACACAGTAAAACATCTTCGTTAGCCGTTAGCCGTTAGCGTTGTAAGTCCAGACGCTCTGTGAATCCCATCATCTGGTTCTGGTTCTGGGTCCGGGTCCAAGTCCTGCTGAAGGGATGCAGTTCATGCCCCGAACGTTGCTGCTGCCCCTCCACAAGATGACCTCTGACCTCCAGCCTCAACAGCTGTGTCCCCGTTAGATTCCTGGAGGACTCGGACTCGCTGGAGGGCAGGCAGTCGTCCAGGTTCACCCCCCCCCCCCCCCAGAACCACCAGGATAAGCCTGTCCATGTAAATCAAGAGGCATCAGGACTCGACCCGGGACAGTCTTCATGGGTCCGAGACGACCCGGTCTTTATTTACAAGCAAGGTGCATTAATCACGCAACCGTCCAGAGTGGACTGAACCGGGACCGGGACAGGGACCGGAACCGGGACGGCCCCAGCGCCTCACAGCAAGTACCCGGTCCAGACAGGACCTTGTCCTTCAGGTTCACCGTGAAGACCGGCTCGGACCGAAGCGGGCCCAAAGTCAGTCGGAGTCGCTGCTGCTGCTGGACGAGTCCGTGGACATGGCCTCCACGTCGTCCTCGTTCTCCTTGTTGTGACCCGGGGGCTCCAGCCCAAAGTCGTTGCCATGGTGAGGAGGCAGCATCCCCGCGGAGACGTCAGAGGACTGCCAGGAGTAGTGAGGAGTCAGGACGTCTGAGGAGCAGAGGAGACGCAGGTGAAGCCCGGACCCAGCAGAAGCCCCGCCTCCGTGCGGATCAACCACCCACCTGGCAGCCGCCCGGCGGCCAGGGCGTCGCCCGGCAGGTGTCCGTTCACGCCATTGGTGGGCAGGTTGGCCATGTGACCCAGCAGCCCGCTGCGCATCTCCAGGTCGGTCGGGTAGGGCCTGCGCGGATCACCTGGAAACACGCCCACACAGCATAAGGTAACGCCCCTCAGACAGGGGCGTGGCCTCTGAGCTTCCTACCTGGGACCCAGTTGAGGGGCGCACACACCGCGTTGCTGGCGCTGATCCTGTGGGCGTACTTGATGATTTCTTCTGAAGAGATGCTTCCTGGAGAGAACCGGAGTTCAAGAGAGAACCGGACACCTGCTGGGGGCGTGGCTGGGGGCGTGGCTGGGGGCGTGGCAGCTCACCTCTCCTGGCTTTGTCAATGGACTTGAGCTTCTCTTTGGCCTGGTACACAGCGGTGGCCTGGGGAGGGACAGCGCCACCTTCAGAAGAGGACAACAGCGTCCAACGACGAGGACACAGAGGACAACAACGGGGACACAGAGGACAAACACCGTCCAACAACGGGGACACAGAGGACAAACACCGTCCAACAACGGGGACACAGAGGACAAACACCATCCAACAACGAGGACACAGAGGACAAACACCGTCCAACAACAAGGACACAGAGGACAACAACGGGGACACAGAGGACAAACACCGTCCAACAACGGGGACACAGAGGACAAACACCGTCCAACAACGGGGACACAGAGGACAAACACCGTCCAACAACGGGGACACAGAGGACACACACCGTCCAACAAGGACACAGAGGACAAACACTGTCCAACAACAAGGACACAGAGGACAACAATGGGGACACAGAGGACAAACACCGTCCAACAACGGGGACACAGAGGACACACACCATCCAACAAGGACACAGAGGACAACAACGGGGACACAGAGGACACACACCGTCCAACAACGGGGACACAGAGGACACACACCGTCCAACAAGGACACAGAGGACAAACACTGTCCAACAACAAGGACACAGAGGACAACAATGGGGACACAGAGGACAAACACCGTCCAACAACGGGGACACAGAGGACACACACCATCCAACAAGGACACAGAGGACAACAACGGGGACACAGAGGACACACACCATCCAACAAGGACACAGAGGACAACAACGGGGACACAGAGGACACACACCGTCCAACAACAAGGACACAGAGGACAAACACCGTCCAACAACGGGGACACAGAGGACAAACACCGTCCAACAACGGGGACACAGAGGACACACACCATCCAACAAGGACACAGAGGACAACAACGGGGACACAGAGGACACACACCGTCCAACAACGGGGACACAGAGGACACACACCGTCCAACAAGGACACAGAGGACAAACACTGTCCAACAACAAGGACACAGAGGACAACAATGGGGACACAGAGGACAAACACCGTCCAACAACGGGGACACAGAGGACACACACCATCCAACAAGGACACAGAGGACAACAACGGGGACACAGAGGACACACACCATCCAACAAGGACACAGAGGACAACAACGGGGACACAGAGGACACACACCGTCCAACAACAAGGACACAGAGGACAAACACCGTCCAACAACGGGGACACAGAGGACAAACACTGTCCAACAACAAGGACACAGAGGACAACAATGGGGACACAGAGGACAAACACCGTCCAACAACGAGGACACAGAGGACACACACCGTCCAACAACGAGGACACAGAGGACACACCCACCAGGATGTGCTCCGCCTCCTTCAGCTGCTTCTGGAGCTGCTGGACGTCGCTGTCTCTCTTGTCCACCTCCTTCTCCAGCTGCTGCACCTCCTGGTGGACCTTCCCCTGCTGCTGGGCCACCTCCATCAGCTCCTGGAACTCCCTGTCCCTCTGGACCAGCAGGCCCAGGATCTGCCCGAGACACAGGTCCAAGTGAGGACTCTTCAGGGACGGAGGACCGAACCCGACCCCCGACCCCCACATCGTCCATCATCAGCAAATAAACGTCAACGAAGGATCAAACGGTTTACCTGTAGCAAAACACGTTTATAAACAATAACAACCCCCTAGGGGGCGGGGGGCGGGGTTACCTGCGTGTCCTCTCCCGGGGGGGGCAGCTTCTGACTCCGGGACAGAGCCAACATCTCGATCAGCTCTCTGAAACAAACGGACACGAAGGCTAACGTTAGCTAGCTGCTAACACGGCGGCTGATTTCGTCACACGGAAACAACAACCGGGGCTCTACGTCATCACGCTGGCACCGGAAGCCAGCACACCCCAAACGTTACCGCGATGATACTTCCAAATCGTCCAACACCGACAGCAGCCGCTGCCTCGTAGACTTCTCCACCGGGGCCGCCATGTTCGACTCCTCCCGCTTGTGTGCAGGACAGGAAGTGACGTCCGCTACTTCCTCTTGGTGTTCTGATCCGGGTTATGCAAATCATAGATATCTTAATACTAGCATATGCAGCATGGTGCAGTGGTTAGTGCTGTCTCCCCACAGCAAGAAGGTTGTGGGTTCGAGTCCCTTCCCTGTAGTAGTTTGTCCCTCGGAGGGAGATTTGGGTTGCAGCAGAGGACAATGTCCGCTGGACAAGGACACGTTCAGAGGACAACAAACACCGATCAGAGTCCACACAAGTATACTGTGATACTGTATCTGTACTTTGTGGATTCTACGTGTGTCTACTTTGTGTATACTGTGTGTGTACGGTGTGTATACTGTGTGTATACTTTGTGTGTATACTGTGTGTATAGTCTCGTGTGTATACTGTATATATATTGTGTGTATACTTTGTGTGTACTGTATGTATACTGTGTGTATAGTCTCGTGTGTATACTGTGTGTGTATGGTGTGTGTATAATGTGTGT
>NC_090908.1:13656196-13671196 GCF_040956055.1 Brachionichthys hirsutus | reverse complement strand
GACCCTGACTTAAATCCTCTGCTTACCTGCTGCCCCTCTTTCCTGCGGTGCTCAGGTGTGTGTTGCTCCGCGTCCTGCTTCCTGCGGTGCTCAGGTGTGCACGGTCGCAGGCCCTGATGGTCACAGAGAAATGTCTGTCGGTTCTCGCTCATCCAGGTGGAGGTAAATCACGAAGACGTTCCACCTTCACCCAAAAGGCTTCTTGAGTTCTGAGAGATCCAGAAAACAAAGACACAAAGAAGGGGCGAAACCACCAAGGCAACCGGGCTCCCGGCAGTCATGACACCCCTGGAGTCATACGGTTGTTGCGCCGCCCCCCTCAGGTGAGGTCTGATGGGGGTTGTGGATTTAGGGACAGAGGTCTGATGGATGGCGTCTTCGTCCTCCTCCTCTGTTCAGAGACGGTTTCTCCAGTTTGACAAAAATGTCTTCTTCCTCCTCCCTCAAACCACCTGAACCGAGTCAGGACTTTGAGGCGGTCCATTGGAAGTACCTGTGGGTGTACCCGTGGGTGTACACGTAGGTGTACCCGTGGGTGTACCCGTAGGTGTACCTGTGGGTGTACCCGTGGGTGTACCCGTGGGTGTACCCGTAGGTGTACCCGTGGGTGTACCCGTGGGTGTACCCGTGGGTGTACCCGTAGGTGTACCTGTGGGTGTACCCGTGGGTGTACCTGTGGGTGTACCCGTGGGTGTACCCGTGGGTGTACCCGTGGGTGTACCCGTGGGTGTACCCGTGGGTGTACCCGTGGGTGTACCTGTGGGTGTACCTGGGCTCTCAGCTTGTACTGGTTGGCCTCCAGTCTCCTCTGCCGGTACTCCTGACGGGCTGCAGCCACACTACACAGATACCAGGACACCGTTAGCTTAGCATAACGCCGCTGACCCAGTTCAGCCCAGATCCACCAGAACCCCTAAATACACGTCACCATGCCGGTAGGCTACGCTAGCAGTTTCTGCTGAATTCCCTCTTTATGCTAAGCTAACAGACAATACATTAGCACATTAAATATTCAAAGGAAATAATTTGTTGATTAATAGATTGATGATCAATGCTTGGGAGCGTCCAACATGAACTCCATGAACCGAATCTGATGTTTCTCCGTTTCTCCGCCTGTTTGTCTCAGTTTCTCTGCCTGTTTGTCCCCGTTTCTCCGCCTGTTTGTCCCCGTTTCTCCGCCTGTTTGTCCCAGTTTCTCTGCCTGTTTGTCCCCGTTTCTCCGCCTGTTTGTCCCCGTTTCTCTGCCTGTTTGTCCAAGTTTCTCTGCCTGTTTGTCTCCGTTTCTCTGCCTGTTTGTCCCAGTAGGTTCTCTGCCTATTTGTCCCTGTTTCTCTGCCTGTTTGTCCCAGTTTCTCTGCCTGTTTGTCCCAGTTTCTCTGCCTGTTTGTCCCCGTTTCTCTGCCTGTTTGTCCCAGTTTCTCTGCCTGTTTGTCTCCGTTTCTCTGCCTGTTTGTCCCAGTTTCTCTGCCTATTTGTCCCTGTTTCTCTGCCTGTTTGTCCCAGTTTCTCTGCCTATTTGTCCCTGTTCCTCTGCCTGCCACCCTCCAAGAGGACATTGTTTAGATTTTATACCCAATCAATCAATCGATCACTAAAGACAGTAATCGTGTCCTCTTACAGCTGATGTGGCTCTTCAGGAACAATCTGAAGAGCAGGAGGAGGAGGAGCAGCAGGAGCGAGGAGGATACCCTCCGGGTTTCTCCTCTGAACGGCGTCCAGGTGGGTGTGGCTGTTCTGGTAGCGTCTGATTGGCTGCTGCCCAGGAAACCTGCAGCAGTGTCAGAAGTAATTCACCTGAGAAGCTCACTGGGAGGAAGAATGTTTCAGCAGTCGGGATGATCCGATCACGCGATTATCGGATATCTATGGATCGTTGTTGTCTTTACGTTTGATCAGATCTGGAGTTTCGCTACAGAGTGAGACCTCTCTACTCCAACAGGAACAGCAGCGCGTGCGGCGTGACATCACTTCCTGTGACGCCATTGGTTGAATGCTGCTAATCCCGTTAGCAGCTTGAAGCTAGTCGCGCGAGAACGTGGACGACTAAAACCTGGTGATGAGCTGCTGCTCAGTCTAGTTTAAATACTCGTATGTAGTATTTGCTGCTGTCCAAAGTGAACAAAGTACTTTATTTACTACTTGAATGTTCAAGCCTCAGAAGAGTTCATGTCAAAAAATAAAGAACTCGTCTTTACTCCTCTATCGGAGCGGGACTCGGTACCGGTCCAAAATCAAATGACTGATCGGGACATCCCTAGTGATCATCATCATCATCATCATCATCATCATCGTCATCATCATCACCAGCATCACCTGCGGTCCTGCTGGCCCGGCCCCCGGCCTGCTGCTGGTCTCTGGTCCAGAAGCTGCTCACAAAGACATGATGATGAAGAGCAGGCAACAAGAAGGCGGCGTGACCAGCGGTGATGAAGGCTACTCGCCCTGAAGGGGGCGCTCTGGTCTCTGTCTGTCTCTGCAGGTCTGACCCTCGGCAGGCTGCCTGGGAACAGAAGACGGACGATGTCCATTAAGCATCACTGCACTAACTTCAGCACCACTGAACTGATCACGCAGAATGAATGATCATTATTGGTTCTGGTTCTGTTTGCTCCGGGTCAAACGTGCAGCACCATAATAGTGATCTATTTCTGATTATAACGTTAAGAGCACTTACTAAATGTATCTTTAGAGTTTACCTGCTGTAGTTTGACCTGCTGTAGTTTGACCTGCTGTAGGTTTACCTGCTGTAGTTTTACCTGCTGTAGGTTTACCTGCTGTAGGTTTACCTGCTGTAGTTTGACCTGCTGTAGTTTTACCTGTTGTAGTTTGACCTGCTGTAGGTTTACCTGCTGTAGGTTTACCTGCTGTAGTTTGACCTGCTGTAGGTTTACCTGCTGTAGTTTTACCTGTTGTAGTTTGACCTGCTGTAGGTTTACCTGCTGTAGTTTTACCTGCTGTAGTTTGACCTGCTGTAGGTTTACCTGCTGTAGTTTTACCTGTTGTATGTTTACCTGCTGTAGGTTTACCTGCTGTAGTTTTACCTGTTGTATGTTTACCTGCTGTAGTTTTACCTGCTGTAGTTTGACCTGCTGTAGGTTTACCTGCTGTAGTTTTACCTGTTGTATGTTTACCTGCTGTATGTTTACCTGCTGTAGTTTTACCTGCTGTAGGTTTACCTGCTGTAGTTTTACCTGCTGTAGTTTTACCTGTTGTATGTTTACCTGCTGTAGGTTTACCTGTTGTATGTTTACCTGTTGTAGTTTGACCTGCTGTAGGTTTACCTGCTGTAGTTTTACCTGTTGTAGTTTGACCTGCTGTAGGTTTGCCTGCTGTAGATTTACCTGTTGTATGTTTACCTGCTGTAGTTTGACCTGTTGTAGTTTGACCTGCTGTAGGTTTACCTGCTGTAGTTTTACCTGTTGTAGTTTTACCTGCTGTAGTTTTACCTGCTGTAGGTTTACCTGCTGTAGTTTTACCTGCTGTAGTTTTACCTGCTGTAGGTTTACCTGCTGTAGTTTTACCTGTTGTAGTTTGACCTGCTGTAGGTTTACCTGCTGTAGTTTTACCTGTTGTATGTTTACCTGCTGTAGGTTTACCTGCTGTAGTTTTACCTGTTGTATGTTTACCTGCTGTAGGTTTACCTGCTGTAGTTTTACCTGCTGTAGGTTTACCTGCTGTAGGTTTACCTGCTGTAGTTTTACCTGCT
Source organism: Brachionichthys hirsutus (assembly GCF_040956055.1). Classification (NCBI taxonomy): domain Eukaryota; kingdom Metazoa; phylum Chordata; class Actinopteri; order Lophiiformes; family Brachionichthyidae; genus Brachionichthys; species Brachionichthys hirsutus. Next base: position 13,667,490 of record NC_090908.1, on the reverse strand, counting down.
GTAGGTTTACCTGCTGTAGTTTTACCTGCTGCAGCGGGCTGAGGCGCTGCTGGTCCATTCCTCTTCAGAACGGCGGGGCTGAACTCCTGCAACACCAGAACACACACATGATGCGCCTCCATCGACACACATGCAGTCCAGTATCTGTAACCATGACAACGTGTTGATGTGTGTGGAGGATGTCCCTTTAGCATGTAGCATGTTGTAGCATGTTCATTGGAGACGGTCCGGACCGGCGAGATAGCAGCCTGTTCTAGTGACCTCTGGGGAGTGTGGCCATGTGGGCCGGACTCTGGTTGTCTTCAGGGTTTGGTCCGGTCCACTGGAGGACGGATTACGTCCTACAAAGACTTCCTGCTCCTCCTCCACCTCCTGCTTCCCTTCCTTGTATTGTTCGAGGTCAGGACCCACCTGAGGGCAGCGTGGAGGAGCAATCACATTCATCACCTGTGGGTCCAGGTGTCTGCTCAGGACAGGCCGCTGGAGGACGGAGCTGACGGAAGGACGATCCCGGGGATTCACCTGGAAATGAAAACCACCATGAATGGAGAAACGCCATTCAGAAAAATAAACACAAACTAATCAACCAATCAAATCCTCTCACCTTGAAAAGATGGCTGACCAGCTGGCGAAGGTCAGATGAGTAGTGGGCGGGTACCGGGTGATAACACGCCCGGCAGATCTTACTGACCAGCTGCTGCAGACTGCTAGCTTCAAACTGACACACTTAGTGTTAGCATTAGCCCAGTAGCACTGAGTACCAATAGGCTAATGAGCATTAGCTCATTGATAGCATTAGGCTTAGTGTTAGCATTAGCCCAGTAGCACTGAGTACCAATAGGCTAATAAGCACTAGCTCATTGATAGCATTAGGCTTAGTGTTAGCATTAGCCCAGTAGCACTGAGTACCAATAGGCTAATAAGCACTAGCTCATTGATAGCATTAGGCTTAGTGTTAGCATTAGCCCAGTAGCACTGAGTACCAATAGGCTAATAAGCACTAGCTCATTGATAGCATTAGGCTTAGTGTTAGCATTAGCCCAGTAGCACTGAGTACCAATAGGCTAATGAGCATTAGCTCATTGATAGCATTAGGCTTAGTGTTAGCATTAGCCCTGAGTACCAATAGGCTAATGAGGATTAGCTCATTGATAGCATTAGCTTGGAGCTTACTGGATGCCTCAGGGTGCAGAGTTCATACAGGACACAGCCAAGAGACCAGACATCTCTGTGGAGGTCTCACACACACACACACACGCACACACACACACACACACACACACACACAGATGATGAAGACTACGTTCAGACTTGTGGGTGTGTCTCGTTCAACAAATTATTTCCTGTTGGGACAAGAAAGGGGCGGGGCCGTGCCCTAAAGCCAGTCAGACGAGAGCTCGGGCTCCGTTTCATCCTTCACCTGGATATTCTCTATCTTATACATCATAGCAGACCTGAACAGGGCGTGGCAGGTCAGGCGTGTGCATACGTTTTATTGTTGTAGGGCCGGCTCTCACAGATTTCGGGGGACAGGTTGTACGGCGTCCCGACACAGGTCCGGGCCAGCTCCGTGGTGCTAGGTGACAACAACACGGTTACGTGGATCAACACACCTGTCACATGTTATCTGCGTGTTCAGGGTCGGGTTCCTCTCCGGCAGCAGAGTACCTGCCGTATGCTACCGCTAAACGGAGCTAGTCCCCAAGCCGGAGCCAAGCGGGCTCAACTGTCACCTGTGTGTGTCGTTCACACACCTGCTCCGTGCGTGTTCTACTGGAGCCCATTCAGAGTCACGCTCACTACACGTGTGTGTGTGAGTGTGTGTGTGTGTGAGTGTGTGCGTGTGGGTGTGTGTGTGCGTGTGTGTGTGTGTGTGCGAGTGGGTGTGTAAGCGTGTGTGTGTGTGTGCGTGTGTGTAAGCGTGTGTGTGTGTGTGCGTGTGTGTAAGCGTGTGTGTGTGTGTGTGTGTGTGTGTGCGTGTGTGTAAGCGTGTGTGTGTGTGTGTGTGTGCGTGTGTGTAAGCGTGTGTGTGTGTGTGCGTGTGTGTAAGCGTGTGTGTGTGTGTGTGTGTGCGTGTGTGTAAGCGTGTGTGTGTGTGTGTGTGTGTGTGTGTGTGTGTGTGTGTGCGTGTGTGTGTGTGTGTGTGTGTGTGTGTGTGTGTGCGTGTGTGTAAGCGTGTGTGTGTGTGTGTGTGTGCGTGTGTGTAAACGTGTGTGTGTGTGTGTGCGTGTGTGTAAGCGTGTGTGTGTGTGTGTGTGTGTGTGTGTGCGTGTGTGTAAGCGTGTGTGTGTGTGTGTGCGTGTGTGTAAGCGTGTGTGTGTGTGTGTGTGTGACACTGACTTACTTGTTCAACATTCTTGCGATTCCGAAGTCTCCCAGCTTGGCTTTGATGCCTCCATCGGTGAGGAAGATGTTCTAGAGGATGAAGGTACAGGTGAGACGTGTTGTGAAGGCAGCTGATTGGTCGGCACACGGCGAGGCATTCAGGGACTGATCAGATCAAGTAAACATCAGACATCACCAAGACAGAAATAAACACATTTAAGGGAAATGATGAGGTGTGTCGACAGCGTTCTGGGTGTTTCTCCTGACTCAGGAGCGTGCGTGTGTGTGTGCGTGTGTGTGTGTGTGGTACCTGAGCTTTGATGTCCCGGTGGAGGACCTTTTTGTCATGGATGTGTTTCAGTCCCAGACAGATCTGAATGAACCAGTTCACAATCTGAGGAACACAAACACTAGTTTACCTGATCATACGAGGTGTGTGTGTGTGCGTGTGTGTGCGTGTGTGTGTGTGTGTGTGCGTGTGTGTGTGCGAGTGTACCTGCTCCTCGGTGAAGGGGACTCCTCTCTGCAGGGTGATCCTCCTCATCAGATCTCCTCCATCGCAGTACTCCATCACTATGTGCAGGCTGCCCCTCTCTACACACAGCACAGCGCCCTTACACACTGTGATGTCTTCGATCACATGATCACCTGTGTGGGCGGAGTTCCCCTCACCGTGAAACGATGTGATGAAGGCCACGATGTTTGGGTGCTTCATCTTGGCTAGCAGCGTCACTTCTTTCTGTGAAGCTTCTTTTTCCTTCCCTGACATCTGACCAGTGAACACAATGCACCCATCAGGCGCTGCTTTGAACTGCTTTGAACTGCTTTGAACTGCTTTGATCAGCTGGGCGAGTCTTAACGTCCTGTTCTTACTGCAGTTACAGACGTCAGTCTTCTTGTCTAGTTTTAACGCTTCCATCTTTTCTCAGACACCAGCTTCTTTTAATGTTTCAGTCGGTCAGCGGAACCAAACTGATATTTACTGATTGATCTGGATCAGGAAGGTTCTGATTGGCTGACTGACTTTGAACCAGGGAGGAGCAACAGGAGGTGTGTGCGGCGTACCTTCCTGTGGTTGATTTGCTTGACGACACACCGTCTGTCTCCGTCCCCACATTTGTCCCGCACCAGGAAGGCTTTACCGAACGCACCCTCTCCCACCTGGCGGATGACCTCGTAGCCGTTCATCACACCTGGATGAAATACAGATGACGTCATCCACACCGGAGCAGGACATGAACAGGTGTGTGTGTCTGCAGGTGTGCTGAAAGTACGATGCAAGTACACAAGTGAAGTAGCTGGATGGTAAAACTAAAGCAGACGTAGTCCAGTAGTACCTCAGTAGAAGTACTGAAGTACCTCCGGCTGTATTTGACTGTGGGAGTACTTCTAGTTGACATGTTTTTAATTATAATGGAGTCGAACTTTTACTTCAATGACCTCATTTTACTGGGACAACGGCAGTTCCGCTGCAGACGGTGCAACACTCTTCATCAATCGGGCAGACGCTGAACCCGGGCTCGCCACAAGGGGGCGCGCTTTCCCCTTCCGTTTGTCCTGAACACTAATATGTGTCAGAGTTATTTTAAAAAGCGTTTTATTTTGACGTATAGAGACGACCCAGTGATTCGGGCCTTCGGGCCTTCGGGCCTCGGGGCCGGGTTGGAGGACAAGCCGCTCCAGGGACCACCGTAGCTCTTAATGAACCGCAGCTTTGGGGCTCGTTGTTTTGGTACCGTTTGTGTAAATAAATATGGATTTACGAGTTTTCTCCTTTATTTGTGTAATGCTGCGGGTCCTGCGGGTACTAGAGTCAACTGAACTCAACTTCACATTTAGCCTAGCAGCTTCGCTAAGCTAACAGCAGCCTGTTACCATGGAGACGGACGCACGGCTCCTGGCTTCCTGCTAGCATGCTAACAGAAGTTCCTCCGCAGAGAAGAGGAGGTGCTCCTGTTTCCGGCGGCGGCTGGAAGCTTCTCCTCACCGTTAACGAGCCTGGCCTGCTGTCCGGTAAACCGGGACGAGTCAAAACGGTTCAAAAAACGGTTCAAAGCGGCAGAAAGCGGCAGAAAGCGGCCGAGGCGTCCACACGAAAAACGCGAAGGGGGAAACAACAAGGTATCATGGGAGTTGTAGTCACAGAATATAAATCCCTCCCACAACAATCATCTAGATAATTCTGTTTTTATATTTACATTTAAATGTGAATATCAATCAGTGTCAAGAGCTCAAACTCCGAGCTGCGAGCGATCAGTTTTAATCCCGCCGTGTTTTTATGTGATAAATCTTCACGCTGGAAACAGATCGCTGCTTAAATTTGATCCATTATCGTTACGGTCAGTCTGGATCAATCGTTGCGTCCGTGAAGGTGACACTGCCTACATTTCCCATAATGCCTGTATGGAGTCCCGCTGACTGACAGAACAGCTGATCTGGTGTCAGTCACCCCACACACCTGATTAAAAACACTGCAGTAGTATTACAACCAGTCCCTCCCGAGTATTTAACGCAGTATTGTGCAGTAGTACTGTAGTCCGTAGCGATGACGTCACCAACCTGATTCAGGACCGACATGAACGAGAACGTTGGTTTTATTGTGTTTTATTCAGAGATTATACACACAAAGTAGTTCAACAGGAGTTTTTATTGTGTTTTATTCAGAGATTATATACACAAAGTAGTTCAACAGGAGTTTTTATTGTGTTTTATTCAGAGATTATATACACAAAGTAGTTCAACAGGAGTTTTTATTGTGTTTTATTCAGAGATTATATACACAAAGTAGTTCAACAGGAGTTTCCCAAAAAACACACTAAAATCAGACAGGAGATTGTAGCGCCACCAGCCACCTCCAGCAGGTGGCGCTCTGCAGGCAGGTGAATTAGACACGTTTCCCTTTGCATCAAAATAAATGTTCAGGCTATGAATGCAGCTCGATTAATTAATCATTAAATCATTAAAGCTTAATAAACATTTATCCTCTGAACAGAAAAGTGAAACCTTTATTGACATCCAGACTACCTGAAGCAGAGCCAGACAGGTAAGGGTTAAAGGTCAAAGACGTTACGGCTCACAGATCAGAGTCTCCACCACCACCCGGCTCCCGAAGTGAACGATCTTCCTGCAGTTCAGCGCTTCACGCTTCTGCATACCTGCAAGGTGAGCAGAGAGAGCGTGAGCGGTGGGGCACACGGGGGGGGGGGGGACGACACAGGTGGGGGACACAGGTAGGGGACACAGGTGGGGCACACAGGTAGGGGACACAGGTGGGGCACACAGGTGGGGCACACAGGTGGGGCACACAGGTGGGGCACACAGGTGGGGCACACAGGTGGGGCACACGGGGGGGGGGGACACAGGTGGGGGACACAGGTGGGGGACACAGGTGGGCCGACAGGTAGGGGACACAGGTAGGGGACACAGGTGGGGGACACAGGTGGGGGACACAGGTAGGGGACACAGGTGGGGCACACAGGTGGGGGACGCAGGTGGGGGACGCAGGTGGGGGACACAGGTGGGGGACACAGGTAGGGGACACAGGTGGGGCACACAGGTGGGCCGACAGGTAGGGGACACAGGTGGGGGACACAGGTAGGGGACACAGGTGGGGCACACAGGTAGGGGACACAGGTGGGCCGACAGGTAGGGGACACAGGTGGGGGACACAGGTAGGGGACACAGGTGGGGCACACAGGTGGGGCACACAGGTGGGGCACACAGGTGGGGCACACAGGTGAGGGACACACAGGTGAGGGACACAGGTGGGGCACACAGGTGGGGCACACAGGTGAGGGACACACAGGTGAGGGACACACAGGTGAGGGACACACAGGTGAGGGACACACAGGTGAGGGACACAGGTAGGGGACACAGGTAGGGGACACAGGTAGGGGACACAGGTGGGGCACACAGGTGAGGGACACACAGGTGAGGGACACAGGTGGGGCACACAGGTGGGGCACACAGGTGAGGGACACACAGGTGAGGGACACACAGGTGAGGGACACACAGGTGGGGCACACAGGCGGGGCACACAGGCGGGGCACACAGGTGAGGGACACAGGTGGGGCACACAGGTGAGGGACACAGGTGGGACACAGGTGGGGCACACAGGTAGGGGACACAGGTGGGGCACACAGGTGGGGCACACAGGTGGGGCACACAGGTGAGGGACACAGGTGGGGCACACAGGTGAGGGACACAGGTGGGACACAGGTGGGGCACACAGGTAGGGGACACAGGTGGGGCACACAGGTGGGGCACACAGGTGGGGCACACAGGTGGGACCTACCCAGGACCCGGTCCCTGCGCTGCAGCTTGTACGTGTCCTTGCCACGGCAGAGGTTGTAGATGAAGGACCCGAGCTGGTCCACGTGCTCCAGGCGCTCCGTGACCATCATCTCCTCATGGACCAGGTAGGACTGGGGCAGGTAGCTGCCGGCCTGAAGGGGGCGGAGCCTCCAGGTGAGCAGCGAGCAGGCTTTACAGTGTGTGTGTGTGTGTGTGCGCGTCACCTTGACGTTGACGAGCAGCTCCAGGAGGTCTCTGGGCGGCATGACGACGGTGGTGTTGAGGGGGATGACGTAACACCTGTTCAGACTCAGGTCCAGGTAGGCCGTCAGCCTCTGAGAGGAACACGGGGGCAGTGAGACGCTGTGATGGACGCCCCCCGTCCCCGTCCCCGTCCCCCTACCTACCCGTGAGAAGTCGTGGACGATGTGTGCCGGGTCCCCCTCCCCGAACCCGGGGACAGGGACGCTGATGAGCTCCACCTGCTCCCGCTCCAGAACCCGGATCCTCTCCTGCAGCAGTTTCAGCTGGAACTGGTCGGGTAGCTCCACCCCCACCTGCAGGTTAGTGGAGCACCATTAACCAATCAGCACGCCCGATCTCCGGCGAGCGGTGACATCATCATACGTTATCTTCCTCCGGGATCATGAAGTCTTCCTCGCGGTAGTTCACGCCGCACCAGAACACCGGCCCCTCCCCCTCCTGCAGGAGCAAGCAAACGTCTGACAACCAATCACGTCGTCACACCTCCTGCTGAGGGCGGGGCTCCGTACAGTGCTAACTGGTGGGAGGCGGCTTGATAAAGTGACTGCTGTCCTCCAACAGCTGCTCATTACCTCGCCTTCATCGCCGCCCTGTTGGGGCTGGCTGCTCACCTCCGGGACATAGTAGCGGTACAGACAGGCTCCTCCCACCACCGCTCCAGACAGGACGAGCGTGAGACCCAGACACATGCACCAGCACCAGGCCCGGGACGGCCGGCGCAGCGGCAGGGCCGCCTCGGCATCCTGTAGGGGGAGGGGCTTAATTAACCTGCGGCGTCAGCTGATCGCCCGTCTGACGTAAACACGCCGCGATTAAAAGTGGAAATGAAAAACATTTTAGTTAAAGGCTTCCAAGACACTCAAAGGGGGGAGGGGCCGAGCGGCTAAAGGCTGGGCGGAGCTACAACATGACCGTTAGCACTGCTAGCATGAAAGCAGAGCAGAGAATGTGACTAGCTAATAGCTAATAGCCGTCGTGTCCCCTGCTACGCTAGTAGTTAGCTTCAGCTCTTATTCTGGATTCTGTTCCGGTTCTACCGGCAGTGGGCGTGTCTTTAAACCGGGTAAACCGGGGGAGGAGCCAGCTTCTCTCAGGTCGGGTCCCGACGGCGTGACTCATTCCTGCTGCTGGTCTTCATCCGGTCCTCAGAACCAGCAGCAGAACCCTTATCAGCGCGCTTCCTCTGCAGCCAATGAAATGGCTGCGTTCATGCCCAGACAGAACCCCCAGTGATGAGATGATGACATCACTTCCTCTTGTTGCTGAACCAATCAGGAGGGCTTCCTTCATGTTCTGGATGACGGGTCTGATCAGTCTATAACTGATGATCCAGATCAATACTCGATTCACTCACAGCGCTTTATACACCTGGTTAACTCCTACCTGTGTCTGGTTAGTGTCTAGTTAACTCCTATGTTTGTCTGGTTAGTGTCTGGTTAACGCCTATGTTTGTCTGGTTAGTGTCTGGTTAGTGTCTAGTTAAGTCCTACATGTGTCTGGTTAGTGTCTGGTTAACTCCTATGTTTGTCTGGTTAGTGTCTGGTTAAGTCCTATGTGTGTCTGGTTAGTGCCTGGTTAACTCCTATGTTTGTCTGGTTAGTGTCTGGTTAACTCCTACGTGTGTCTGGTTAACTCCTACGTGTGTCTGGTTAGTGTCTAGTTAACTCCTATGTTTGTCTGGTTAGTGTCTGGTTAACGCCTATGTTTGTCTGGTTAGTGTCTGGTTAGTGTCTAGTTAAGTCCTACATGTGTCTGGTTAGTGTCTGGTTAACTCCTACATGTGTCTGGTTAGTGTCTGGTTAACTCCTATGTTTGTCTGGTTAGTGTCTGGTTAAGTCCTATGTGTGTCTGGTTAACTCCTACATGTGTCTGGTTAGTGTCTGGTTAACTCCTATGTTTGTCTGGTTAGTGTCTGGTTAAGTCCTATGTGTGTCTGGTTAGTGCCTGGTTAACTCCTATGTTTGTCTGGTTAGTGTCTGGTTAACTCCTACGTGTGTCTGGTTAGTGCCTAGTTAACTCCCATGTTTGTCTGGTTAGTGTCTGGTTAGTGTCTAGTTAAGTCCTACATGTGTCTGGTTAGTGTCTGGTTAACTCCTATGTGTGTCTGGTTAGTGTCTGGTTAACGCCTATGTTTGTCTGGTTAGTGTCTGGTTAGTGTCTAGTTAACTCCTACCTGCGTCTGGTTAGTGTCTGGTTAACTCCTACCTGTGTCTGGTTAGTGTCTGGTTAACTCCTACCTGTGTCTGGTTAGTGTCTGGTTAACTCCTATGTTTGTCTGGTTAGTGTCTGGTTAAGTCCTATGTGTGTCTGGTTAGTGTCTGGTTAACTCCTACGTGTGTCTGGTTAGTGCCTGGTTAACTCCTATGTTTGTCTGGTTAGTGTCTGGTTAGTGTCTAGTTAAGTCCTACATGTGTCTGGTTAGTGTCTGGTTAACTCCTATGTGTGTCTGGTTAGTGTCTGTTTAACGCCTATGTTTGTCTGGTTAGTGTCTGGTTAGTGTCTAGTTAAGTCCTACATGTGTCTGGTTAGTGTCTGGTTAACTCCTACGTGTGTCTGGTTAACTCCTACCTGTGTCTGGTTAGTGTCTAGTTAACTCCTATGTTTGTCTGGTTAGTGTCTGGTTAACGCCTATGTTTGTCTGGTTAGTGTATGGTTAGTGTCTAGTTAAGTCCTACATGTGTCTGGTTAGTGTCTGGGTTAACTCCTACCTGCGTCTGGTTAGTGTCTGGTTAACTCCTACCTGTGTCTGGTTAGTGTCTGGTTAACTCCTACATGTGTCTGGTTAGTGTCTGGTTAACTCCTATGTTTGTCTGGTTAGTGTCTGGTTAACTCCTACGTGCGTCTGGTTAGTGTCTGAGTTAACTCCTATGTTTGTCTGGTTAGTGTCTGGTTAACTCCTATGTTTGTCTGGTTAGTGTCTGGTTAACTCCTACGTGTGACTGGTTAGTGTCTGGTTAACTCCTACGTGTGTCCGGTTAGTGTCTGGTTAACTCCTATGTTTGTCTGGTTAGTGTCTGGTTAACTCCTACGTGTGTCCGGTTAACTCCTATGTTTGTCTGGTTAGTGTCTGGTTAAGTCCTATGTGTGTCTGGTTAGTGTCTGGTTAACGCCTATGTTTGTCTGGTTAGTGTCTGGTTAAGTCCTATGTGTGTCTGGTTAACTCCTACATGTGTCTGGTTAGTGTCTGGTTAACTCCTATGTTTGTCTGGTTAGTGTCTGGTTAAGTCCTATGTGTGTCTGGTTAACTCCTACGTGTGTCTGGTTAGTGTCTGGTTAATGCCTATGTTTGTCTGGTTAGTGTCTGGTTAACTCCTACGTGTGTCTGGTTAGTGTCTGGTTAACTCCTACGTGTGTCTGGTTAGTGTCTGGGTTAACTCCTATGTTTGTCTGGTTAGTGTCTGGGTTAACTCCTATGTGTGTCTGGTTAACTCCTACATGTGTCTGGTTAGTGTCTGGTTAACTCCTATGTTTGTCTGGTTAGTGTCTGGTTAAGTCCTGTGTGTCTGGTTAGTGTCTGGTTAACTCCTACGTGTGTCTGGTTAGTGTCTGGTTAACTCCTATGTTTGTCCGGTTAGTGTCTGGTTAAGTCCTATGTGTGTCTGGTTAGTGCCTGGTTAACTCCTATGTTTGTCTGGTTAAGTCCTATGTGTGTCTGGTTAGTGTCTGGTTAACTCCTACGTGTGTCTGGTTAGTGCCTGGTTAACTCCTACGTGTGTCCGGTTGGTGTCTGGTTAGTGTCTGGTTAACTCCTATGTTTGTCTGGTTAGTGTCTGGTTAAGTCCTATGTGTGTCTGGTTAGTGTCTGGTTAACTCCTATGTGTGTCTGGTTAGTGTCTGGTTAACTCCTACGTGTGTCTGGTCAGTGCCTGGTTAACTCCTACGTGTCTGGTTAGTGTCTGGTTAACTCCTACGTGTGTCCGGTTAGTGTCTGGTTAGCGTCTGGTTAACTTTGTACTTTTTAATTTCTGTTTAGTCTCTGGGGTCGTTTCGCAGGTTTTTATAGTTTGTTTGTGAGTATTTGAACGCGTTTGAATCCTCGAGTTAAACTTCAGTAACCTCCTGCCTTCTGAACGAGATGACGCGGTTTAGAGTGATTAGAACAAATTAAACGTGAACATACACGCAGAAGATCATGAATGACGTCATCATTTACCTTTAAAATGGAGGTCGCGGAATCAGACACGCAAACAAAAAGCGTATCCAAGGTAAATAAAGTTTAAATACCAAAGGAGATAGTGGTAAAAACAGGTAAAAATCGGTAAAACACAAGTGTTGAGTATTTATTTAGCGGACGCGTCATCGAGAACAAGTTAAAGCGCGTCCCGCGTTAGCTTAGCCATTTTGAACTCACTTTGTCTTCCTCGGGAAGAAGAGTTTCTGCGTCCTTTTTCACGTCTTTCTGTCCCAGCGCG
>NC_090908.1:13631196-13648696 GCF_040956055.1 Brachionichthys hirsutus | reverse complement strand
ATGAAAACACCCCAAGTGGGCGGGGCTACCTCATTACATACATGTCTTCAGGCCTGGAGTCTCCAACATGTGGCACTGGTTATCACCTCCGTAATAACCAGTGGAGGTCATGTGATCGCCGGCATTTGTCTGTCCGTCCGTCCGACTGTTAGCAAGATAACTCAAAATGTTCTGGATTGATCTGGATGAAATTTCCAGGAAATATTGGGAATGTTACCAGGAACAGATGATTACATTTTGGTGATGATCCAGAAGAGATCCCGGATCACTTTGACATTTTCAGTAACATTGCAGTCAATGGAACTTCAAAATGTGTTCCTCAATATCTCGGTTGATTATTGACCAATGTTTATGGAATTTAACACTGAAAACCCCATTTATGGATTCAAAAATCAGTTTAAATACACAAACTCTGATGGTGATCCAGATCACCATGTGGACGGTGTAGATCCAGCTAAGAGGGGAACGAGCAGCTTGGAGGAGGTCTGTGCTCCGAGTGACTTTCTGGCTTTTAATATCAGTAGGTTTCAGACATAAATTTGTATTTTATATAAATCTAAATGTAAAAATAACTATGTTTGGGGCCCTACTTTTAAAACGATGGTTTGGAAATGTTAACATTGTCAGTTATTTTGGGGCTGGCCTCCACCAGCCCCAAAGGTGACCTAATACATTCAATCCAGTCCTGTTCTGGAGTAAACAATAGCTTCGGTTCCTTCTCAAGCTACGAGTGTTGCGCTAGCTGTTAGCGGTTAGCTGTGAGTGTCGGTTTGTTTTGCATCTTCCTCCAGGTGAAACGAGGGAGGAGCGAACCTTCAGGAACTGGATGAACTCTCTGGGCGTCGCCCCTCGAGTAAACCACCTCTACATGTAAGAAAGTTTCAGAGTGTGGCCTTCATCACTGAGCAGCGCGAAGACGAGCCTGACCTGAACATGTCTTACAGAGACCTCGACGACGCCCTCGTCATCTTCCAGTTGTATGAGAAGATCAACGTCCTGGTGAACTGGCAGAACGTCAACACGCCTCCCTACAGTCAGCTGGGCATGAAAATGAAAAAGGTACTTCTGAAATGTAGCACCATGCTAGCAGCCTGATGACAGCTAACATGCTAGCATGTTTGTTTAGTTGCAGTGGGGCCCTACATTTAAAACAACAGTCAAAATAATGTACCAACAAATAAATGCTAAACATGTATTTCTAAAAACAATATATACAGTACACTGAATATACCTTATTTACACATGTATGGTACATTTTGGACCTTTACCTTCCAAAATGACGAACTGAATGGAACATCAGGGTTTCATAGTCTGGACAGGAAACCAGTATCAAAAAGACTGGGTGGCCTGCTCTGGGTGGATTGCTCTAGTCTAGGTGGACTGCTCTGGGTGGCCTGCTCTGGGTGGACTGCTCTGGGTGGATTGCTCTAGTCTGGGTGGCCTGCTCTGGGTGGCCTGCTCTGGGTGAATTGCTCTAGTCTAGGCGGACTGCTCTGGGTGAATTGCTCTAGTCTAGGCGGACTGCTCTGGGTGGATTGCTCTAGTCTGGGTGGACTGCTCTGGGTGGCCTGCTCTGGGTGGATTTCTCTAGTCTGGGTGGACTGCTCTGGGTGGCCTGCTCTGGGTGGATTGCTCTAGTCTGGGTGGCCTGCTCTGGGTGGCCTGCTCTGGGTGGATTGCTCTAGTCTGGGTGGCCTGCTCTGGGTGGATTGCTCTAGTCTGGGTGGCCTGCTCTGGGTGGCCTGCTCTGGGTGGATTTCTCTAGTCTGGGTGGACTGCTCTGGGTGGCCTGCTCTGGGTGGATTGCTCTAGTCTGGGTGGACTGCTCATAGCTCTGAGAGACCTCTGACTGGCTGCGCTGAACTCCACTCACGCCAGTGAGGATGGATGGATGCTAGGCTAACAGCTACGTCTTTAGCAGCATGCGACCAACCACTGGTTTAGCGCATTAGCGTGCTAGCTGTTGCTACTCTGGACCGATGGAGGCAGCAGCTGAACTCTTTCTGAACGGTGTCCTGCAGCTGGAGAACTGCAACTACGCCGTCCAGCTGGGAAAGAACGAGGCCAAGTTCTCTCTGGTGGGCATCGCGGGTCAGGACCTGCACGCCGGGAACCCGACCCTCACCCTGGCGCTGCTGTGGCAGCTCATGAGGAGGTAAGGTCCACCTCGCACGGACTCTTCAGGAAGTCTGTCTCGGGACTAGAAACATTCAGTCCACTCCAGGTCCGGTTCTCGGAGGGTCGTTCTGCGTGAACGAGTCCGCCCACTCCCCCAGGTACACGGTGAACATCCTGGAGGAGCTGGGCGACGGGCAGAAGGTGATCGACGACACCATCGTGAGCTGGGTCAACAGAACCCTCGCAGAGGCCGGCAAAGCCACCATCTCCAGCTTCAAGGTAACGGCCCGGTCCGGTCCGGCCCGGTCCAGCCGCACGGCCCGGTCTTCCTGCTTTGACTTTAGTCCCCCTGTCTGCAGGACTCGTCCATCAGCAGCAGCATGCCCGTCCTGGACCTGATCGACGCCATTCAGCCCGGATCGATCAGATACGACCTGGTGAAGCCCGAAGGGGAGAAACTCGACAACGCAAAGTCGGTGCTCAGTCCGCTTCTCGTTTTCACCATGTTGCTAACAAACCGCCACGAAAGCGAGTCTCATCCTGCTGGTCACCTGTTGCAGGTACGCCATCTCCATGGCGAGGAAAATTGGTGCCCGGGTGTACGCGCTGCCCGAGGACCTCGTGGAAGTCAAACCCAAGATGGTGATGACCGTGTTCGCCTGCCTCATGGCCCGGGCCATGAAGAGAGTCTGACAAGGACCCGGAGGACATCCCGGTCCAGGACCAGCCCCAGGTGACCCGATTGGCTGCACCTGTCCATCGGTTACAGCACGCTTTGAACAGGTGCAGGCGATGCTATGCTACATTACACATGTAGAACTCTGATGATGTCATGGATCAGACCCCCCCCCCCCCCCGGTCTGAACTAACATTCCAAATAAAGAGACTTTTCTATCCAACCTGCCGAGTGTGTCTGGGTGACGGGTTCAGGGACAGACCGGGCGGTTTATGCTAAGCTAACAGCTATCACCACGATGCAGCGTGATTGGACGTGGACCAGCTGACCTGACAGAACAAACAGAACAAACAGAACCTCACAGATCCATCTGTTTAATCGGAGGAACAAAGTGGAGGATTTCATTTCCAAAGAAAAACGCTGCGGTAAAAAAGCTAAATCAGTCGGAAGAGAGAACATCACTCCAGATGTTCAACGTGGTCCTTTGAGTCCGCTGCATCGGTTCTGACCCGGCCCCCTCGGCGTGCTGCAGCGTCTCATTGTTATTTGGCGGGTCTAGCGTCGCCGGGGTTCTCCCCGGTGTCCAGGGTCTTGAGGAGGCGGAAGAGGCCGGCGGCTTCGCGGATGCGGCTGAACTCGATGCAGAAGGCCTGAACCTCGATGAAAAGGTCCTGAACGTTGATGATCTTGTTTCGGATCAGCGACTGCAGAAACACGCAGACGAGACGCACCAGACGGTTCTGGAGAGAAGTGACACGTCAAACAGTTTCATGCTAACGCTAACGCTAACGGGGCGCTGGCTGACGACACCTGGTGAGAGACGGTACCTGCATGTACTTGTCCTTGATCTGCTCGCAGGTGGAGATGCAGTTGGAGATGTAGAGGTGGATGAACTCATGAGGAAGGTCGACGGCCGTGGTCAGTCTGAAGCGGCGAAAGAACACGTCAGACGACGGGCCGACCTGAACCCGCTCGTTTCTAAACCGCCCCGGGTCAGACCGAGGACACGTGGAGACGGTGGCCAGTGGATTTTAGACACAGATCGATACTTAGTCAAGTCTGAGCAGCAGAGCGACGATAAGGCCCGCCTCCACCGGACAAAGATGGCGTCTCACCTGTTGACCACCTCCATGGAGTGCAGGGACATGTCCATGTTGACCAGCACTGAGAAATACTCCGTGATCTGGCTGCTCTGCATCAGCTTCAGCAGCATCTCTATGGCAACCAGGGGGTTGTTCTCCACCAGGTCAGGGAGCTTCGCCGGAGACAGACCGATGTGGTACACCAGCTTCGGGTCCTTCTCCAGCTCAGCCAGCAGCTACAGACAGACGGGGGTCAGCGGGGGGCTACAGGCGGGGGGCTACAGGCGGGGGGCTACAGGCGGGAGGCTACAGGCGGGGGGCTACAGGCGGGGGGCTACAGGCGGGAGGCTACAGGCGGGGGTCAGCGGGGGGCTACAGGCGGGGGGCTACAGGCGGGAGGCTACAGGCGGGGGTCAGCGGGGGGCTACAGGCGGGAGGCTACAGGCGGGAGGCTACAGACGGGGGGCTACAGGCAGGGGGCTACAGGCGGGAGGCTACAGGCGGGGGTCAGCGGGGGGCTACAGGCGGGGGTCAGCGGGGGGCTACAGGCGGGGGGCTACAGGCGGGAGGCTACAGGCGGGGGTCAGCGGGGGGCTACAGGCGGGGGTCAGCGGGGGGCTACAGGCGGGGGTCAGCGGGGGGCTACAGGCGGGAGGCTACAGACGGGGGGCTACAGGCGGGGGGCTACAGGCGGGGGGCTACAGGCGGGGGGCTACAGGCGGGGGGCTACAGGCGGGGGGCTACAGGCGGGGGGCTACAGGCGGGAGGCTACAGGCGGGGGTCAGCGGGGGGCTACAGGCGGGGGTCAGCGGGGGGCTACAGGCGGGGGTCAGCGGGGGGCTACAGGCGGGAGGCTACAGACGGGGGGCTACAGGCGGGGGGCTACAGGCGGGGGGCTACAGGCGGGGGGCTACAGGCGGGGGGCTACAGGCGGGGGGCTACAGGCGGGGGGCTACAGGCGGGGGGCTACAGGCGGGGGGCTACAGGCGGGGGGCTACAGGCGGGGGGCGTGGCCTCACCTGTGCCTGCTGCATGGCCGACAGCGGGCTCTTGAAGGCCTTGGACATGATGCGCTTGATCTCCGTGCCGGTGCTGCTCTTCACACACATGGAGCGATCCCATTGGACGCTGTGATCCGGCTCGGTGGGGTTCAGCCAGGCCAGCTCGTCCTCGCACACGTGAAGCGGCGGCGGCGGGCGAATGAACTCGGGCCGGAAATGGCCTGAGGAGAGGAGGAAGAGCGGTTTCATCTTCGTCTGGGTAACCACGGCAACAGCATGAAACCAACAGATCAATAATGTCCAACGCAGCTATTGACTGTTGAAATTGTCTCCGTGGCAACCATCACCTGCATTCACTGGAAAAGGAGTGAAAAGGTGTGAACAGGCACATTGTCCCGGGTTCTGTCCCGGGTTCTGTCCCGGTTCTGTCCCGGGTTCTTCCCCGGTTCTGTTCCGGTTCTGTCCCCGGTCGACGGAACCAGAAGCTGGTTCTGGTTAAACATCAAAGCAGCTCAAAGAACTCATGAAGTTATCGTCAACAAAGAAACAAACACCTACTCTCCAGTGGTGGGCGGGGCCCCGTGACCAGCGACTCGATGATCTGATTGGCCACAGAGCTGTCGAATCCTGAGTTGGACGAGTCTGGATCAGGGTCGTTGAGGATGCTGGGGAAGCTGGCTTTACTCTGAGTGGGCAGCTCCGACTGGCGCTCTGCACACACACACACGCGCACACACACACACACACACACACACACACACGCACACACGCACACACCGTGACATCATCCAATCAACCTGCTGGGGAGCTGAGAGGAGCAAGGTGAGCTTCAGCCCAGCCTCAGACCAGAACCCGGTCAGAACCAGACCGACTGGTCCCTGGGAGGACATGTGAAGGACTCGGTGTCTTTCCGCGTTGAGACATGTGGACGCAGACGCTCACCGGCTAGCGCTAGCTGCAGCCCACTGATGTCCACAGACTGGGGCATGTTGGCCACGTCCATGCAGGACACCTGTCTGGGCGTCTTCTTGAAGAGGTCCCTGGGCGGAGCCAACATGAGCTGAGACAGGAAGAACTTCTCTGGCTGCGTGATGGGAGGCAGGAAACCTGGGGGGGTCACGTGACACGGGACTACTTTATGCTCATTTAACTCAGAAGCAGCAGCTGATGAGGAGCATTCTGACGTCACCGGGTGAGGAGGAGCCTCCCAGGAGCCGACACCTACCGGAGAGCTCCCGCTCCTGCTCCCGCCCCTCCCCGCCCGGCGCGGGGTTCAGCAGGTGGGCGAACACCGCAGCGAAGGGGTTGGCGGCCAGCGGCTCGGTCCGGTACATCTCCCAGAGCAGGTAGAGCGCGGTGAGCCTCTGCGGGGAGCTGGGCAGCAGGTCCGGCTGCTGCAGCAGCAGCACCAGCACCGAGCCCACCCGGAAGTGATCCGCCTTCCCGAAGTAGTGATGGAAGTGGCTGGACAGGCTGTCGAAGGTGTTGGTGCTAGCCTCCTCCGAGATGATGCTCAGCAGGTTGGACAGCTCCTTCGGGGCCAGGGTCATGGTGGGCTCGGCTCGGCTCGGCTCGGCTCGGCTCGGGACGAACTGGACCCGCTCGGTGCGAAAGCAGTCCGGAAGTGTGACGTCACTTCATTCCTCCGAGGAGGAAAGAGAAATGTATCAGCGTCTGAAAGCTAACAGCCCAGCTAGCAACGCGTTAGCTTAGCTTAGCGTAGCGTAGCGCGCCGCAAGCAAACAAAACCCGGTGGAGCCATGTTAAGAGTGACGTCACACAGAACCCACGGTTACCGGTTTAAACGGCGGCCAGACAACGAACTACCGGAACCGGGAAGCACCGAGCGAACAGCTAAACCGTTCGTTAGAGTCGCCCAGGCTCTTACACAGCTCTGCGCTGGACGGTTAAGCGCGGTAGCCGCGGTGCATGATGGGTAGCGTAGTGCTCCGGAGCGGCAGCGGAAACCAGCAGACATTTATATTTATTAGAACAATCAATAGCAGGTCAATGGATGCTAACTAATGCTAATTCCGTTATTTAAGTATTAATGTTCGCGGCACCACAAACCACTTTACGGCATTATACGAGTCCCGACACTGCAGTGTGACGTCAGTGAGTCGACGCGTCACCCATTCAAATAAACGGAAGCGTGTGACGTTCACTGCCGGCTGAGTTTGCAGGAAGAATTGGCATCAAACGATGCATTCAGGCGAAATACCTGAGCGTCACGTGATGATGATGAATGTATTTATGAGATAGAATGTTAGAGTACAAGTACAGTCACACAGTAGCATGTATTACAGTACAAGTACAGTCACACAGTAGCATGTATTACAGTACAAATACAGTCAAGCAGTAGCATGTATTACAGTACAAGTACAGTAACAGTAGCATGTATTACAGTACAAGTACAGTCACACAGTAGCATGTATTACTGTACAAGTACAGTAACAGTAGCATGTATTACAGTACAAGTACAGTCACACAGTAGCATGTATTACAGTACAAGTACAGTCACACAGTAGCATGTATTACAGTACAAGTACAGTCAAACAGTAGCATGTATTACAGTACAAGTATAGTCAAACAGTAGCATGTATTACAGTACAAGTACAGTAACAGTAGCATGTATTACAGTACAAGTACAGTCACACAGTAGCATGTATTACAGTACAAATACAGTCAAGCAGTAGCATGTATTACAGTACAAGTACAGTCAAACAGTAGCATGTATTACAGTACAAGTACAGTCACACAGTAGCATGTATTACAGTACAAGTACATCAAACATCCTGTCTCAGAGGAGCATTTCTTGCGGTCTTGTTTCCGCTGAAAGTCCTTCGTACGTAAATCATCGACATTTAACAATACAAATAAAACTAATATTAAATTACTCAATTGATGCAAAATAACAATAGAATAAAAAGACACATACTATGTACAACGTGACTGTGGCTCCGGGGACAGCTGTCCATCACGTTAGCCGTGGTTAGCGCTTCGACTGTAAACATGTTGTGTATTTATTTACGAGGACAACAACATGCTGGAGGACACGGTGTACAAAAACAGCAGCCGGGGTTCAGGCGGGGGCGTCCAGAGTCTCGTCTCCTCTCGGGTGTCCCTCCACCTCCATCGTCATCAGGAACTCTACGGAGAAAACATCCTGTTACCATGGAAACCACAGCTCCAACCGACTGAAGGACAACAAGCTGCGCTGAGTGTCCTCTGTCCTCAGATCAGACAACCTCTGAGACAGGGTGTACTTGTACTGTAATACACACTACTGTTTGATGTACTTGTACTGTAATACATGCTGCTGTTTGACTGTATTTGTACTGTAATACATTCTATTGTTGACTGTACTTGTACTGTAATACACGCTACTGTTTGATGTACTTGTACTGCTCTAACATTCTATCTAATAAATATATTGATCATCACGTCTCTCGCTGGTTTATAAACCCGGACGACTCTGAACATCCCGATCGACCCGGTTCTGGTCCGGTTCTCGATGACATCACGAGATCCAGATTTCACTCATGGTCTGATCCGGATCAGACCATGAGTGAAATCTAGACTAATAATGAGAGCGGCGTGACCCAGATTCTACGGCAGGAGTCACATGATGAGGGTCAGCCAATCGGGACTGATGGTTAAGGTGACATCACGGTGACGCTTTTAGAAACTCCTGAATGTGTAACTCTGTTCATTCATAACGGTATTAATCCAGTTCTGAGCTCCGCCCACCTTCTGTGTAGTCAACGTCGGGCCGCGTGGAGACCACGGCCCAGGCCACGCCCACCAACAGCGCCACCACCAGGTTCACGACGATCCACGGCCGAAGGGTCTGCTGCTCTGAACCTGGAGGCCTGCAGGGGGCGGTAGAAGCCAGGATGACAACGGGGAGGAGGAGGAGGAGGAGGAGGAGAAGGAGAAGGAGAAGAAGGAGAAGGAGAAGAAGAAGGAGAAGGAGGAGGAGAAGGAGAAGGAGGAGGAGGAGGAGGAGGAGGACTCACCAGAGCGTCTCATTGGCTGTAGGATAGAGGTTGATCCGGTCACTGGTCATTTGCTGACTGAGAGACAGGATCAGTGCTATGAAGTACACTGAACACAGAGGAGTACCATGAAGTACACTGAACACAGAGGAGTACCATGAAGTACACTGAACACAGAGGAGTACCATGAAGTACACTGAACACAGAGGAGTACCATGAAGTACACTGAACACAGAGGAGTACCATGAAGTACACTGAACACAGAGGAGTACCATGAAGTACACTGAACACAGAGAGGAGTACCATGAAGTACACTGAACACAGAGGAGTACCATGAAGTACACTGAACACAGAGAGGAGTACCATGAAGTACACTGAACACAGAGGAGTACCATGAAGTACACTGAACACAGAGAGGAGTACCATGAAGTACACTGAACACAGAGGAGTACCATGAAGTACACTGAACACAGAGAGGAGTACCATGAAGTACACTGAACACAGAGGAGTACCATGAAGTACACTGAACACAGAGAGGAGTACCATGAAGTACACTGAACACAGAGGAGTACCATGAAGTACACTGAACACAGAGAGGAGTACCATGAAGTACACTGAACACAGAGGAGTACCATGAAGTACACTGAACACAGAGAGGAGTACCATGAAGTACACTGAACACAGAGGAGTACCATGAAGTACACTGAACACAGAGGAGTACCGTGTAGTACACTGAACACAGAGGAGTACCGTGACGTACGCTGGACACCGACTACTGCGTGTACCGAGTACTTCCTGACTTACGGGCGGAGGCCAGGGCAGCCGGGTCCAGCGTCAGGAACCCTCTCAGAGCCACGGAGGCCTTGGCCAGGTTGACCCTGCCGGCGACACGCAGGAGAACCTGGTTCAGCGGTTAGCGCGGCGGCGGCGGCTCGCTGAGGGGCAGGACCTCCGCTCACCTGTCGAAGGCAGACACGGTGCTGACGGCCAGCAGCAGGTAGAGCAGGGACTGGGCGGGGCGGGCCAGCAGGTGGTACTGCTGCAGCAGGTTGGGCAGCGTGGTCATCTGCTCGCCGGCCAGCGCGTAGACCACGACCACGTTCCACACGGCGTAGCCGGCCAGGAAGCCGTGGCAGAAGAGACCCAGCGCCCTGCAGAGAAGCGTCTGATTGGCTGGCCCATAAAGGCGTGGCCCTTTAGTCTGGGGTCGACTCCGATCGGACCTGAAGCCGCCGTGGACCCTCATAGCGACGTCTCTGGTGCTCCAGATCTGTCTGGACTCCGTGTAGTCGTCCATCAGCTCCGCCCGCTCTGCCTGGCAACGCCCTGAACACAAGGACACGCCCAGCGTAGCGTAGCAGCTAATGCTAGCAGCTCAGAACGGGACCTGATCTGATTGGTGCTGATCCGGTCCACTCACTGGTCCTGTCCCAGGCTCTGCCGGCCGGCTGGGGGGCGGAAAACAGGGAATGCTGGGGGATGGACGACTGGACATCTGTGATGTCATCGTCTTCACCTCCGAGGTCACTGCTGCACTGCTCTGTTGCTTTGGACTTCCTGTCATGTGACACAACGTTATGACGCTGCCTGTCCTCCGGTCGTCCCCCAGTCCTCACCTCTTCCTTTTAGTCTTCCTGGTCACAGCAGCATCCACTTCCTGTCCCGCCCCCTCAGGCTCCTCCCTGCTCCCATTGGGAATGTCGGCACGATCCGCGTCCTGGTCTGCAGAAGCAAACAGGAAGTGTTTCAGCTGCTGAAACGATAACGACTCCAGACTCCATGTTTCCAAACTTCTGATGTCCCCGCCCTGTGATGTCATAGGAAAATGGCCGCCATGTGGCAACGGACAGAAATCATTGACAGAATAAAATCTGCAGCTGTAAAACATTCTTCTACCGATAGCCACCCTCCTCCTCCTCCTCTTCTTCTTCTTCTTCTTCTGTGGCTCCGGCGTCAAAGGGTCTCTGCTGGGGCTCCGACTGGTCCCCTCCTCCATCGCTGACCCCTGACCCACTAGGACAGAACAGATTAAATCAGAACAGATTAAATCAGAACAGAATAAATCAGACAGAATAAATCAGAACAGATTAAATCAGAACAGATTAAATCAGAACAGAATAAATCAGACAGAATAAATCAGAACAGATTAAATCAGAACAGAATAAATCAGACAGAATAAATCAGAACAGATTAAATCAGAACAGATTAAATCAGAACAGATTAAACGAGAACAGATTAAATCAGAACAGAATAAATCAGAACAGAATAAATCAGAACAGATTAAATCAGAACAGAATAAATCAGAACAGAATAAATGAGAACAGATTAAATCAGAACAGATTAAATGAGAACAGATTAAATGAGAACAGAATAAATCAGAACAGATTAAATCAGAACAGAATAAATCAGAACAGATTAAACCAGAACAGAATAAATCAGAACAAATTAAATCAGAACAGAATAAATCAGAACAGATTCAATCAGAACAGAATAAATCAGACAGAATAAATCAGACAGAATAAATCAGAACAGATTAAATCAGACAGAATAAATCAGAACAAATTAAATCAGAACAGAATAAATCAGAACAGATTCAATCAGAACAGAATAAATCAGAACAGATTAAATCAGACAGAATAAATCAGAACAGATTCAATCAGAACAGATTAAATCAGAACAGAATAAATCAGAACAGATTAAATCAGACAGAATAAATCAGAACAAATTAAATCAGAACAGAATAAATCAGAACAGATTCAATCAGAACAGAATAAATCAGAACAGATTCAATCAGAACAGAATAAATCAGAACAGATTAAATCAGACAGAATAAATCAGAACAGATTCAATCAGAACAGATTAAATCAGAACAGATTAAATCAGAACAGATTAAATCAGAACAGATTAAATCAGACAGAATAAATCAGAACAAATTAAATCAGAACAGATTAAATCAGAACAGAATAAATCAGAACAGATTCAATCAGAACAAATTAAATCAGAACAGAATAAATCAGAACAGATTAAATCAGACAGAATAAATCAGAACAGATTCAATCAGAACAGATTAAATCAGAACAGAAGCAGGTCCATCTCTTACCCTCCTCCTCCTCCTCCTCCTTCTTCTTCTTCTTGCCCTTCACAGTCGGCATCTTCTCTGAGGAGTAACGTCTGGATGAAGGTCCTTCCGGGTCAGTTAACGAACGTAATCCTGTCAGGTAACTGGATCAGCCCGGACTGGACAGGTTCAGGTCTGACGGATTACAGACCTGAACGGACCACCGGCCAGATGGGGGGGGGTCCATCCAACCCATCCATCCATCCATCCATCCATCCGATTCGCTGCTCGAGTTGTTAACTGGATTTGCAGGTGTGTTTCTTTCAGACTCACCTGTGCAGGTAACTCGGGTGATCCTGTCCGTCCCTTCACTTCGGTCCGTGCTTCCTTCCAGACTCTTCTCTTGGAGGCGGGATTAAAGACCCGTCCGGGTCCTCTGGTGGCAGGTGGGTCCGTACTTAGTGTGGGAGCTTAGTGGTTGGCTGATCAGCTGTGAGGTCATCAAAGGGCAGCGCTCCAAGGCCCGCCTTCCACAGTGACTGAGATCAGACTCATCCGTCCTCCACCTGCTGGACATGAAATGATGATGAAATTTCTGCTTCTGCCTCAGGTCAAAGGTCAACCCTCAGCTCAGAAACCAGGCCAACACTCTGAATCCTATTAGAGCAGCAAACCCATGTCCTCCTGTCCAAAGGTGGACATGTCCTCCTGTCCAAAGGTGGACATGTCAAACACAAACACAGTCAGAGGCAGAATACGTCTCTGTGATTTAATCCACCTGAACCTGACCTCCTCAGGATTAACCTGGAGGAGAAGAGCGGGGAGCAGGACGACACCTGGTGGTTATATTCGGTACTCCCCCCCACCGCAACTATAAATAATATAAATTGTCTCTAAAATTGTTGATTATGATGAATATATTTATTAGATAGAATGTTAGTGTACAAATACAGTCAAACAGTAGCGTGTATTACAGTACAAGTACAGTCACACAGTAGCATGTATTACAGTACAAGTACAGTCACACAGTAGCATGTATTGCAGTACAAGTACAGTCACACAGTAGCATGTATTACAGTACAAGTACAGTCACACAGTAGCATGTATTGCAGTACAAGTACAGTCACACAGTAGCATGTATTACAGTACAAGTACAGTCACACAGTAGCATGTATTGCAGTACAAGTACAGTCACACAGTAGCATGTATTGCAGTACAAGTACATCAAACATCCTGTCTAAGAGGAGCATTTCTTGCGGTCTTGTTTCCGTTGAAAGTCCTTCGTACATAAATCATCGACATTTAACAATACCAATAAATAAAGATAAAACCACAGATTCACAGACACTTAATATGTGCAACGTAAGCGTACCGCTGCAAAATATTGTATCTGTATTAACAATATAGAAATATAGATCAATTTAAAACAAAGAATACGTTTATTAACATTGTTTTTAATTTGCATGAAATTAAAATAAATTACGACAGACATTAAATCATTATTTAAACTACAAACATTTTTGGGGGGGACGCTGGAGAACCTGGACGCATCCCTCTCAACACCTGGAGCGCCACCTAGTGTTCCGAATGTTATCTACAAGTGCCTGAACGTAGACAACCAATCAGAACCAGGAGCGTCTGAACAGCCGAGGGGCGGGGCTTTGGTTTGATGGTGCTTTTACTCTGAAGGACCTACGCCGGATGTCCCGGAGCTATTTCCGCTCCGGTGAACCGGAGACTTCGATCAGGCCAGAGTCCAGGAGAGTCGTGTTAAGATCACGGTTCGTGGTGACAGTGACGTCACAGGGAGGGATTACAGCGGGATGACAGACTCTGGACCCGGACCCGGACCCGGACCCGGACCTGACCCGGACCCGGACTCCTCTTCAGTGCGTGTGAGCGCCACCATGAAGAGGAGACTCCTGCTGGTGTCCAACTCCAGCCTGCACGGCAGCGGCTACCTGGACCACTGTCAGCGGGACGTGGCCCGGTTCTTCGGAAGGTGAGTTCAGAACCGAGCAGCAGGCCGTCACGTGATCCGCAAACAGCTGATTCCAGTCAGGCGGGGCGGGGCTTATGTTTCTGGACGGATCCGGATGAAGTCTCCAGGAACAGGTGATCACATTCTGGTTCTGATCCAGAAGAGATCCTGGATTCTGGATCAGTTCCAGTCAACGGAGCTTCAGAATGTGTTCTGATGATTGACCGATGTTTATGGATGGGGGGGGGGGCAGCCGGATCTGATCCAGAATATCTGCATTAAACCCATTTATGGATTCAAGATCTGTTAAAAATAAACATCAACTCTGATTCACTTTGAAGATAAGACAAACAATCAGCAGCACCGGCGCCGGTACCGGTACCAGAGGGGCATTATTACCGTAACACCGGGCACAGACGACAGTAGAGCCTCGATGGAGGGGTAGGTAGGTGGAGGGGTAGGTGGAGGGGTAGGTAGGTAGGTGGAGGGGTAGGTAGGCGGAGGGGTAGGTAGGTGGAGGGGTAGGTGGAGGGGTAGGTAGGTAGGTGGAGGGGTAGGTAGGCGGAGGGGTAGGTAGGTGGAGGGGTAGGTGGAGGGGTAGGTAGGTAGGTAGAGGGGTAGGCGGAGGGGTAGGTAGGTCGTATAAATGAGTGACGCTCCAGGTGTGTCTCAAAGAGAACGGTGGACTCTGATTGGTCGCGTCCAGATAGTGCAGTTCATCTCTGGGCATTTTGGATCCGAGGTCTCGTCTCCAGACCCGGGACGATGGGGGCATCTGGTTTCTGTTTCAGGGACGTGAAGAGAGTTCTGTTTATCCCGTACGCCCTCCACGACAGAGACGCCTACACCGAGACGGCCAGGGACAAGTTCAGGACCCTGGGTCCGTCCCCCCACCCCAGACACTTCCTGTTGGACACGTGTCCCGGCGTTGTGTTCATGCGTTTGTCCCTGTAGGTTACGAGGTGGACGGCATCCACGAGGCCCCGGACCCCGTCCACGCTGTCCGGACGGCGAAGGCCATCTTTATCGGTGAGGAACGCAGCAGGTCGACGGTTCCAGTCCCAACGTGTTTGTTACCTAGCAACCAGTTTAGTCCACGTTCCGTCTGGCTCAGAGACAGGCGATAGAACAATTATTCTAGGATAGTATGACAACGAAGGAGTCGTACATGAACATGTAATCTGATTACTCTCCTGTACTGGAATGAGTGATCAATAAACAGTATTGGTGTTTGTCAGGCGGAGGAAACACGTTCCGGTTGTTGAAGAGTCTCTATGACAACCAGCTGGTGTCAGAGATCAGGAGGAGAGTGATGGAGGTGAGACAGACACGCCCCAGAGCCTGATCAATACATGCCTGCATTGATCACAGTTCCAGCCCCCCCCCCCCCCTCCAGGATGGCGTCCCCTACATGGGCTCCAGCGCCGGCACCAACGTGGCTACCGTTAGCATCAGCACCACGAACGACATGCCCATCGTCTGCCCGCCGTCCTTCAGCGCCATCGGCCTCGTCCCCTTCAACATCAACCCCCACTACCTGGACCCCGACCCCGGCAGCCGCCACATGGGGGTGAGTGCCCCCCCCCACTGATAGGATGATGTGACCCTCAGTGACCTCATCGATCAATAATAGCGCTGATCAGTGAACATGCACCGTTGATGGTCTGCCTTGTGGTCCAGGAGACCCGGGAGCAGCGGATCGCCCAGTACCACGAGGAAGCGGACACGCCGCGCGTGCTGGTGAGGCGTGTGTGATGTCATCACGCTGAGGGGGGGCCGCTGTTTCACGGGGGTCCCTGTCGTCGCCTGTAGGGTCTGAGGGAGGGCGCCATCCTGCTGGTGGAGGGAGACGCGGCAACGCTACTGGGAACCAGCAAGGCCCGCCTCTTCACCCGGTAACCGGCGCCACCCGGAGGCACCAGTAGGACCAGCAGCCGCTGCCTGTTTGACCGGCTGCCTCTGTGTTTCAGGGGACGGCCCACAGTGGAGTACGAGCCGGGCAGTGACCTTAGCTTCCTGCTGACATGTTGACCAATCAGAGAGAAGCAGGGCGGGACTATTGGCCTGATGGACGCCGAGGAGGACGCCGCTTCTGGTCTTCACTCAATAAACCGTTCTGAGTGAGAGTGCTTCCTGTCTGTCTGGCGGACCAATCAGACAAGACCACTTTAAATACAACAATTACCTGATGCAGAACAGGGCGGGGCCAACCTTTAATCCCTCCTACTGTCTTCACCTGTGGAGTCAGGGTTCGGTTTATCTTTGACTTTATTGGTCCGGGGTTAAGTAGCTGCTAGCTGTCGATGCTAGCTGTCGATGCTAGCTGTTTTTGCAGCACACCTGGTCAAACAACCAAACGCTGAATGCAACGTGAACACGTCATTTTATTTAGTCTCAGAGGTGTTGATGGAATCGTTTTTATTCTCCGGGTGAAGGAACGCGGAGACGAAACGGTTTCGTCACGGTCGGAAGGCACAGACGGGCGGTTCGAGCCGCGCCTCACCTGAGTTCCTGCTCTTTCATTGATCAAAGAGGTGAGGCGTCGGTCCTGAAGCCAGCGAGTCGTAAAACATTTCATCACACGTTATTGTTTGAACAGACGGACCAATAAGAACCGAGTATGTGAATCCAATCTGACGAGTATTCCTCTCATGAATAACAGCTAACAGTATTTTATTGCTTTTTATTTGGCCTGGAATTTATTAGGACATTTACTAAGATCATATTATCCTGATTTCAAGACAAGTTTCAGAGAATTGGTTTGACATTATGAAGCAGAAATATTCAATTTCCTGTGTTAGTGAGAAAATGTAGCTAAAGCCAGCACAATTAAATTAGCTTAGCATAACATGAACTGACACTTTTGATGAGGCCAGGCTGATGATCAGCTCATGTAAGTTTAGCCAAATCTGTGAGAGTAAAATCAAATTATCTATTAATGTTAGCATGCGCAGCTATCTTCCACAAAGTGGACAGTTTTGATATGACGCTATCAGATAAGGCTAACGCTAAGAAGTTCTCCATCATATTTTCAGGTCATTGAATTACGCTTTGACGTCAGGCGTTAATCTGTTAGCTGTGGTTGAGGTGGCAGAAGAATTTAAACAGTTATGGGTAGTATTAATCTAAATAGCTCAAATATCAGCAAAACATTTTTGAACCTTTTTTCATGAAAACAAATCCCTGTATTAGGTTAGCAAGATAAGCTACAGGTAAATGTTGCAATTTTATAAATCTAGAAAAACTAATTTTGTATTAACTCTGTGACATCACCAGGATAACTTGCTGCAGGCAGTAGCGACATCTAGTGGCAGTGGAAGGTACTCAAATGAAGATGAAAGAAAGCGATAACTAGGCTATTTGTTCCCAGGCTGTGATTGCTAATACTAATATACTTTAAAATCATAAACATTAATTCAGGAAGCAAACCCAATATGGGTAAATTCATACCACTGCAAAGGTTTAAGTTTAGTTTTTCAAACGAATGCAAACAAACATGGATTTGAGGCCTGCTGTCATGCTAAGTCGGTTAGCTAAGCTGCTACTCACAACTCAAATCTGAGGACAAAATACAAAACAAAAACCA